>NC_079168.1:74524285-74754285 GCF_947568905.1 Ostrea edulis
TAAATACGGTCGTAGATTTAGTGTAGTTGTAGCACTAACTAGGTGTATTTAGATGTAGTTTTTGTTGTTTTCTTATTATTCTCTGTTAATATTGGTTTTTGTTGAGTCCGGGACTCCACAGTTGTTCGTGTCGTTGGTCATTTTAAATAGTGCTTTGTATATTTTATGTTGTATTTCACCTTTTATCCATATCAGAAATTAATGAATGAGGAATGTCTTTGTACTGTTTTCAAAAAGTATTTTATTTTATTGTGTCATAGAAACGGTATATGTTTTACGAGACGTCTAGGATCAAAGTTCATAATCTGTAAACGCTTTGAAGTTTGTATTCATAATTAGCTTCCGACCTTCACCTTCCACCGGGTACCGCCTGAGCATCACGATTAATCATATATGTTTGCCATTAACGTCTTACTTAGATTATCAGTTTTACATCATGGTAATTTGTTTGGAAGATTTATTTCAATCTTTATATCTGTGTATAATTATAATGCTTGTAACGTAAACAAACAGATAAACATTGGATGCATTATCTTGCAGGAGTTTTGGGTTTTATAGATCGAGAATTATTGATAAATTTTTGTCTGCAAATCAAAATGTTATCGTTATTACCAGTTTGCATTGATAGATTTCTGATGCCAACACGGAAGCATGCTCTGTTAGTCTGTGCTAAGAATTGGCTAAGAACCACTACTACGAGTAACAAGGGTACCACAAACGGCGGTACATAATACGCCCGTGGAAATGCTTACATATAGAATGTTTTTCTTCAGCCATAATTTGAAGAACTTTGCTTCAGGTAATATAGGCCATCATCAGACTGCTACATACTTTCTTTACATAATATGAATATTTCCTAAAAAGGACTAAGTTCAACAACCTGTACTTTTCTTTAAAATTGAAGAAAATCTAAATTCCTTCCCACATGCATATCTTCCATACCTATACAAATATTCTGTAAAATAAGAAGATCCTCACTTGAAAACTGTAGAAGGCAAATAAAAGACAAATCATGTACTCTCTATGCAATATTTCCTCAAAACTGACTAAGTTCAACAACCTGTAATTTATTTTAAAATTGAAGAAAATCAAAATCCTTGCCACATGCACATCTTCAATAGCCATACAAATATTCTGTAAAATAAGAAGGTCCTCACTTGAAAATTGTGGAGGGGAAAACAGACAAATCATGTACTCTTTATGTAATAATTCCACAAAACCGACTAAGTTCAATAACCTGTAATTTTCTCCAAAATAGAAGGAAATCAAAATCCTTGCCACATGCACATCTTCAATACCTATTTAAACACTCTGTAAAACAAAACGGTTCTCGTTTGAGAACTGTGGGAGGAGTTCACTGAACAAATCATGTACTCTCTTTGCAATATTTTCTCCAAATGGACTAAGTTCAACAACCTGTAATTTTCTAAAAAAAAAAAAAAAAAAAAGAAGATTGAAGAAAATCAAAATCCTTGCCACATGCACATCTTCCATACCCCTACAAACACTCTGTAAAACAAAATGGTCCTCGCTTAAAATTATGGGAGGAATTAGCCGAACAAATTATGTACCCTCCATATAACATTAATTTTCAAATAAAGGGGCAAAACTCCTGTAAGATAGGTCGAAATGGATCGAATTCACAACAAGATCTAGAGTGATCCACAAAGAAGCTACATAGCAAGTTTCAACTTGATATGTGACAGAAAGATGAAATTAGAAACAGAAAACCCCCGAACATACATATGGACGTACAGACATCACTGTACCATAATATGTCTCGCCTAAAGACGGGCGTATAAAAAGGCAATTGTTATTTAGACATTGCATTACATGTACAAATAGAAATACTCAAAGTTTCTGTAAAATTATATACTAAAGGCGAACTATTGACCAAACGTGTTTGATTAATACAGTTACAATTTTACTTTCAATCAATTTAGATTTCGATGCTGACTCCTAGACACCTGATCCCACCTCGTGTATATCCAGTGGTCCGTGTTTGTCCAACACTCTATTTTGTATTGCTTATGGGGGTTATGAGATTATCTTCACCTCTCTAACTGTTTAGCTGGATTTTTGCAAAAGTCACAAATTGGTGGCCACCAGGAATTAAAAGAAAGATGTACATTTCACATATTGGACAATATACGCCTCACACTCACAGCAGCATTTCACACTTGTGAAAGAATCCGATTTTCTGCTTCATTTGCTACGGTTATCGTGTGACCAAAGTCGTCTTACCGAGGTAAGTCAAATTGAGGTGTTAGCGCTAAACGATCTCCCAGTCGACTCTCAATCGACATGTTCGGCTTGGGTATTCACAGGATACGACTAAAGCCGAATTTAAATTTTTAAAAACCCGTGCGACCAGTGATCGATTATTGTACTATAGCACATTTTCGTCACATCTAATTGATATTACAACTTGTTATCAAAATCAGTCTACAGAAAGGTAATATGAATGTCTGATATGAACAGCTTCCAGACATTGTTTTGCATACTTGTGAGAAGACTAATACCGTTAGTACCTCAACCTCAGCTAGGAATCCTCTTACTAAAAAAAAACTCTACATAAATAACTATAAATATGTTAACAACCTGGAAAATATGTTTAAGGTAGCATGTACTTTCAAATCTCATTTATTTAAATTTTAGATCCGTTTAGCTTATTCACTAACGAACTAAGTGAGCGGATCAAAGCATCCTATTTAATTGTGTGTACTTTCTATAACATATTGTTATTTGTTTACTCATCTGCATACGATGGTGAATACAGGATTTTACAGGGGGTAGGGGTGCAAGCAATTAATAATAATAATAATTAAACATTAATAATAATTCATCGTAGAATATTAATATTTAGAATCAAGCTTTGTTCACGACCCACAAGGAAAACAAAGATAATGATAAATATAATAAATATATATAATTTATATAGCGCATTATATAAAACCAATTACTCTAAGGCGCTTTACAAGGGTAGCGGTGAGGAATGCAACAATAAAAAACACAATTAAATGAAATTAAATGACAGGATGACATAGAATCTTACATCTTTAAAATCATCAAAATAAAACATATTATTAAGATCGTTAGTTAAACTTTTGTTTTGTTGCTGTTTTTTGGTTGTTGTTGTTTTTTTGTTTTTTTTTTGTGTAGAACACTATGCAAAGTATCTAAAAAGTACTCTAAAATGTTAAGTTAAAAGTTAAACACTAATGGTATAAATGTTCTAGGGGAAAAGTTATAAATAATCTTACCCTCATGGAACCGGTGTGATTGCAGTTTTTACTTTTCTGTATTTTCAAAAGTGGTAAATATATTTTCATTCATTTTTTATTGACATTCTACTTTCATTTCTACCGGACTTCCCAGTCGTTGAGGTACTACAGATATATATCTATAAAGATTCATACGCACATTGTTCACAGCTGAATCGCATTCATGAGGAAATGGTAACCATTGCCAATGGTAACGATACCAAAGGTAAAGGCATTAGAATTATTTAAATATTTACTCATGGATAGCATTCGTTAGTTTCACCGAACTACAGAACGTTAGACAGTAACCATGCTAAGTGTGCAATAGAGAAAAAAACTCACTACCGGAGTCATGTTAATCTGCCACTATAGGTAGTGCCCCGATAGGATTATTTGAGATGGTAACTTTGGAAAATCCCTAGCTCGTCGAAATTATTCGCTCATTTACATTTATTGAATTTATAGCGAGGATTAATCAATTGAGTTAAGCAATATAATGAGTTATACACGTAGTTTTTCCTTTGTGTTTACATAAAATATCAATGACTCAATGCAACTGTTAATAGTAGCAATAAATGTATTTCGTGTGTAGAAGTTCATTTTACCATGTGTTTCAAATTCTCTACAGTGTAGATTTTTATACTAAATAAACATATAAATCTTCGCCTTATCTTGTTTGTGTTTTCACTTACCAAACGAAATTATGATTTCGTTGTCCAGGTTGAATGCATCCACCGAATTCCTCTTCTCAGAAAATAAAAATTTCGTTTAGACAATCAACGACAAAATAAACAGCATTTACACTCGAAGCGATGCATGAACAACTCTGTTTACATAGCGCAGAGCTGCATGGTGGTTTACATTTCGTTTGGTAAAAAGTACCACACAGACGAATATTTGATCTACCATCATTACACCGACGTATAGTATTTCTAATCTAGATTATGGCTAATTTTATTTAGCTACCCCTCGAGCCGTCCCTCTGTCATCGAGTCAAACACATGCCATGTTTTATTCGGAACCCCTTTTTGGAATTACTCTATGATGGTGTAAGGAATGCCGAAGAATAAATTCACGTGAAAATTTTTTACTGATCATTTACATTTACTGATCACGTGATTGTTATCCGTCGCTGCCTTAATATGTTTTAATCACACTTAAAGTAGTGAATTTAATTTTTCTTAACATGCTGGCGTGGTGCGTCGCTGTTCATACCCTCAAGTATTTTCCAGAAATGATATTCATTTTTTATATTTACCTTAATTTTTCATTTCTATCGAAATTTCACAACTGCAGTACATTCATGAGGAAATGGCTATCATTAAAATGTAGTGATATTGAAGGCAAAATATATGTACAGTATACGTGTATATTATCAGAGTAAATATGTCTAGATACATATATATTTTTGCAAAATTGGGTAAAAATTCTCAAGATTTAATTTCTGTGTATCAAACCTAAGAATGAAAAAAGTTCTATTGGAGACAGAAACTCACAACCATCTAACAGACGAGCTTTAAACAGCAACTTAGCATAGTATATATGAATTATACCACATTAAGACAGATGTGTGATAACGAGGTGTTATTCACTGGTGTATTTAATAACGAACAATCAACACTGACGAAGTAAATTAAATCCCAGATCGACCGGGTTCACAGAAAATTCCTAATCCAGCCTCAAGGGTTGACGCAGTGCTACACTTAACAAGAAGCATCCCAAGGCACGAAAAACAGCGCGCTTTGTCGTGTTTAATACTGAGATGAAGAAAATGAGTGATATATTGATCAGTGCTTTTAAATATGGTGTTGACCTAGCTTAGAGAACACTACTTATATTAATAACTTGGAGTGAAAACAGAGTGTTGAAAGTTATAAATTTAATCTGTATATACTCGTATATTTTGACAATCCCCAGGTACTCCATCTCCTTTAAATATGTGGGTTTAAATACACGATGTGACACTCCTTGGAAAATACGATACATTGTTTGTAGATAGATTATCAGAAGGCGATATTAGTAATGTGATTAAAGCAGTACATACAAACATTAAAAAAGAATTATTCCGTTTATGGAGCTTGCAGCGGATGTGACCGGTCAACAGGAAATGTATACTTCTCGAAGGCCCCTAATCCCACCTCTGGTGTGTCCAGGGGTCAGTGTTTGCCATACTCTTAATTCTGTATTCTTTATAGGAATTCTATTAACAATAATAATTTTCATTCATATGTGGATTCGATATATCCCAGCGAACTCGAAATAAAAGACACCACAGAGTCCTCCACATCTGCTTCGAGCTTAGATATTTTATTGAAAATAAGGAGTTATGAGATTGATCATTCTTCGTTATCTTCACCTTTCATATTAACGACAAACTAACAACTCGTCTTTATGACAAACGGGATGATTACAGCTTCTCCATCGTCATCATCCCATACTTATGAAAGGTGAAGATAACGAACAGTGATCAATCTCATAACTCCTATAAGGAATACATAATAAAGAGCCGGGCAAACACAGAGGTGTGTAGCAATATTCCATTATCACCTGCATATGGTGATTATATCTCTCAACTGATTTTATACACAAGAGCTTGTACTGTGTATGATAAGTTTTTAAATTGAGGGAGGCTATTGAGAAACAAGTTGATGTTGCAGCGTTATATTATGGTCGTTATAAAGATCTAGTTTGCCATTGAAACCTATCATTGGGTCAAATGCTGTCTGACATGTCTCACACCAATTGTTAGACCGTTCTTGGCACACTGATTTTGACTACGGATTACTCCGTTTACCTGAACAAGATAGAGGGCTCATGGTGGGTGTGACCGGTAGACAGGGGATGCGTATTCCTCCTAGTCACCTGATCCATCTGTGGTATATTCTGGTGTCCGTGTTTGCCAAACTCTCTATTTAGTATTCTTTATAGGAGATATGGGATCGATCGGTGTTCGTTATCTTCGCTTTTTCAGGTTTCACTGATGCAATATTGTACTTGTATTTCACTGATATAACATACAAATAGGTTAGAGAAAACTAGCAACAAACCAAAAACAGACCCAAAATAGAACATTGCAGAAGGAAGATTCATGTCAAAACGAAATTATGAAGACAAAAATCATTATAATCAAAATAATACTCAAATGCCTGCTAAACACCTAGAAACAAAATCCGAGACTGCAACTAATGGAAGAGAAGACGATGATAAAGAAAAAATGTTATGAACAAGAAAACAAGAGTTTTACTTGGTAATTTGAATCACTACTTCTGCTAACCATATGATGTATCGCGTGTATAGGAAGCAGCACAAAACCTTCTTTCCCCAGCGTCTTTAGTACGCCCACAGTTGTTTTTGGAGGCAGAGTGTAGTAGAGACGCCATTCTGAGGGAAAAAATGACGGGATGCTAAAGTTAGAACGATAACAGAAGGAGATTGTGAGCAATGTTTAATGTACCCTGAAAACATAAAAAATATGAAAGAGTTTCTAGCACACAAACGGAATTTAAAAGATTCTTCCAGAAAATACTCGAGGACTTTTAAGTCCCACTGATAATATTCTTTACGTCATAACTGTAGACTCAAAGTGTTGATATGCTTTGACAAAAAAGAACTGTTTGGATCTTCCACAAAAGATAGAAGCGCAAAATAGTTACAAGAACACCAAAAGAAAGACAGCAAAGTGTGTACAGATGTATATCTTTGTTCCTGTTGTAATTACCAAGTTTTCAGAATTTTCAACGTTGTATTAAAAAATGGACACGTTTTCCATTCCTCAAACATATAAAAGATGATGATTTATAAACTTATAGTTACGTTGAATATTATATAATTGTGGAACTCTAAAATATAGGAACATGTTAGAGCACACATCTGGTGTATCCAACTCTATTTTGTATTGCTTATACATATGTAGGAGTTATGAGATTGATCACTGTTCGTTATCTTCATCTTTCTTTATTCCGATTAAACGAGCTACAAGTCGCGTTTTTAGAGAAAAATGACGACAAACGATCAAATGCTTAATTTCTGACGTCTAATGACAAGAAATGGCGCGAAACTAGCCGTAAATATCATCGTAGGTTGGTCTCGGGAGAACTGAAGCTTGAAAAGATTCATTTCAAATCTAGAGGATTTTACACTCATTTTCACATTTATAGGGGCGAAAATACTACTCCATCTTACATAGTCATTTCACTTAAGAAAGGAATACCAAAGCGTTTTGTGTAAGATCCAAACCAATATTCTGATAGATCATCTCTTCTTTTCAGAGAGAAAATCAATCCTATTAACTACGTTGTCTGTCACACACGGATGGCACCATCGACAACAAACATCAATGGAATACAATATTTCCTCGCATTGAAATTTTGGGAGAAATGGAAATTTATCTAGAGCACATTCCTTTGGCTTTACCAAACACGTGTGTTCAAAACAAGTATTTCCCCTCAAAATGAAATTCTATTTTGAATCAATGAATGTACTTAATTCGGTGTGAATTAGGAGATTGGTCTTTGACTTAAAGGAACAGTGAAAGTCACGGTCTTTTGAAACAGTATTGACTGCATACATTATAATGAAATGTCCCTGTGACTTTCTTGTGTAGAGCTGCTGTTAGATATTTAAAGAAACCACATAGGAAAACTGCATGTTGGTCAATGGGAAATATATTTCTAGAGGGTGCAAACGAATATCATCATCACCTTTCAATTAAACCAAATGATACACCATTGTGTACACAATCACTGTTTATCTAGCCGCACGCTTTATATAACCTGCAGTTTCAGTGATAGAACATACTTACAGCATCAAAAATTGTAGGAGTTTCAACGGTGTAATCCGGTAACATATTAACTATATTCAGTACAATACTAATACATGCAGCTGTTCCCAAAAATATTCATAACAAAGTCGATTTGATGTTATGTGGGTATTGATTATGTTAGGCTGTTTCTCTGATGTTGCCGCACTATCTAATTACCTCAAATCATCTAAAACACAGAACAAAAATTCAGACTGTTAGCTGAAGTTTGCTTTAGATGATGGAGTGCAGGTATATATTTTTATATATTTCATCAATATAATCATTTTGCTTCTTGATATAAGTAAAAGTGTTATAAAAGCACTGCAATGATATATATATATATTCCCCAAGTGTCGAGTAAGTTGTAACATATACAGCTTCATAGCTAAATGATAACATCCAAATGATAAGGCAGTATTTCTTCTACTAAAAGAAAAAGTAATTGTAGATAAAATTAGATTTTGAAAACTTACTTTAGGGAAAATACATTTCCACTGTCTCTTACAATTCTTTATTCTAGAGTTGCTTCTGATTATCTTTCATTATATTGTAAAGGTTAAAATAACAGTGATCAATCTCATAACTCCTATGAAGAATAAAGAATTAAGAGCAGGGCTACCACGGACCATGGACATAACAGCGGTGGGATCAGGTACCTAGGAGGAGTAAGCATCCCCTGTCAATCGTCACATCCGCCGTGAACCCGATATCTTAATTAGGTAAACGGAGTAATCCGTAGTCGAAATTGGTTTATAAGGAATGGTCTCAATTGATATGAAACATGCCAGGCAGCATTTGACCCAATGGCAGGTTTTAGTGATAGATTAGATCGTTATAACGACCTAAAATTTGCGAAGAAACCCTTGGTAGATCAACTTATTTGTCAGTTACTTAACCTTCCTCGATTTAAAAACTGACCTTAGGCAAAACAAGCCCTTGCGTATTGAGTCACATAAGATACATAAATACAATATGTAGGTGATAATGGAATATTGCTACATAAATATGGGACGCTGAAGATGGAGAAGCTGAAGTCCATCGTCGGAAACCCTTGAGAAATGTTTTGTGATTTCTAATTTACTAAAACCTCTTTAGATTTTTTTTTAATAGAATTCACCTTTGATTAACACCACTTCTGGTATATGTCGTAGCACAATACGTTTGAAGTTTCTACTTTTACTGATTTCAACTCTGTCGACGCCACGGGTATGGGTATGTCTAGCTAGAATTGATTTATAGTTGAAAGAACAACACGTGCGTGGGTTATGTTTAAGATGGTCTATATCTAAGCACTGTAAAGTTTTTTCTGTAATTAATTTTTTTATGCAATAGTAGAAATATATTTGTAGGAAATACATGACTTGAAATATGCTGGAATACAAGTGAACTTTTTTATGACGAAGAATGTTGCTTATGTTGACGGCATCTATTCCTTTGTAAGTAGAACTGACGGGGTGGTTCAGAAGGATTATCATCCTTAAGCCGCGGTGGTTGAAAGAGCCTTTGATAGTCAACATCCATAATCATAGAATTCAGTCTGTATTCTGGTGTTTAAAAATCGGATTAGCTTTGTCTTCTTCAAATAATGTATCCAAAACTCCCAACTGAACAGAGTTAAGTTTCGTGCGAATACGACATGGACCAAATTGTCTATTGACGTTAGGTAAAAGTGAATCATATGTTTATTTGATTTGTTATATGAACAATGTCCACAGGGCCGTAAATTACATGGAGGCGGAGGAGGCAGCTGCCTCCTCCAACTTTTGAGCCAAAAAAAATTAAAATTTAAATTTCATTAGAATTTATGTTGTTTCCAATAACTAAGAACATGATACCACCCTTAAAAAGCATTCCAAATCTTTCTTTTAGAATGAGTTAGTCAAGTAACATCTTAGAAGGCCCTAGAATCAAGGATTTTGCACGAAACGTGTTCAGTGTGCACAAAATGTGCTCAGCGTCTGGGGGCCTGGGCGGCCCCCAGACCCCCGCCTAATTTCCTGCCTCCTCCAAATTGAAGGTTAATTTACGGCCCTGGTCCATGACTGTGTTTACTTCTTTGTGTATTTGAAAAAAACGTCCCATCACATTCACGTTATTTCCTATTGGACTAGTAAGATTTCCAACATTATGTACTTTGTCGTTGTACCCATATGGAAATGCAGTGCCTAGAGATCTTCTACGAAAACGGGTACTTAAAGTTGATATGATGGTAATTTTTTCCTAGAATTCTGACCTTTATGGACAAGATTGAATGATCTGGGGAAATGAATTATTTATAGAGAAGTTGATTACCGCCATTATTAATGTAATTATTAGTATTTCTTCGTACCAAACTTAATTTAGACGTGGGTATCTATTTTAAACATATACAGTGTACATGTAATTCATATTTATAGTTTTGTCAAGAAACCTATCTAAATTAATTAACCGTTGATTCTATCTTTAGAAAATTATACCATACGACGAACAAATTATGTGATGCTGTGACGTAATCAATGATTTGCCTGTCATATTTATTCATTGTGGATGAATTTTTCATGAAACAGTGGAGTTTTAAGAGTTTTATGATTATTTCACACCAGTGGAAATTAGCTCCATTATGACGCCAAGATCTCAAAATGCCATACACCCCAGGTGATACAAGTACACTTGCCGGTCATTCGTTTCCATAGCAGGCCTTCAATGGTATCCTCCTAATTACGATGGGTCCGGAATCCACATCGCCAGCTTTTAACGGGCACAAGAGCATGAATTATTGAATTGAAGTTATTCTTATCAAACAAATTAAAATTATGCATTTCTTCTGCCGCAACCGAATAAGGTGTCTGTATACCATGCCAATATGCTATTAGTCCAAATTAATTTGACTTTCATAGTACTACAGGCGATCATTAATATTGTTCATGCAAATAGAATTTATTTCACATGCAGAGTGGAACTGGTGCAACTACATGCATCAGTCCACATCTGACTTATCTTTTTGTCGGGTTTCTATTCGTGTTTAAAAACCTTAACGTGATTATAAAAAAGTACAGATTTCATATATAAAATAAACGAGAAAGACGCGTAGTGTAAAATACATCAGGACATACTGGGGAAGGTTATTTTTAAATCCAGATAGTAAGATTGTGTGTAGTTTGTATAAGTATGTACATGATCTATTCTGTAGAGAAAGTTATAAGAATTCTTGGTTATCTTGTATTAAAAATATTTTTGATCTTTGTGGACACTCCAATATATGGAATGAACAAGCATTTTTAATACAAACTTGTTAAAAATTACTGTTGAACGACGTCTTAAAGATCAGTATATACAGAAATGGCAAAGTGATATACGAGAGTCATCTAAGGGCGAGACGTATGGCATTTTCAAAAGTGAATTTGTGATTGAAAAATACTTAAATACTTTACCTAAAAAACTTCGAACAATATTTATCAAATTTAGAACTTCAAATCACCAACTCCCAGTAGAGACTGGAAGATGGTGTGGCACTCCTAAAGACGAAAGAACTTGTCATATCTGTAATATAATAATAATACCATATTTATATAGCACCCTTTTCATACACTATGTACGCTCAAAGGTGCTTTACAATGCATACATACCTTACAAGAGAATGTTATACACATAATACATAGAAAATAAATTAAAAGCTGTACCTATCCTCATTGTACATATAAAACATGAAAACACAAGATACCATAAATATGCTAGATAAGAATAAACATCAGTTCCAGGGCGTATTAAAATAATAATAATAATGCAATACACACACGCACACACAGCATATAATGTCTCAGGTATAATACATTAAAACATACAATTCCTTTCTTTCTTTTTTTTTTTTTTTTTTTTATAAAACATCACAAAATGGTACTCGAAAGCTAAGACACACAGTCTTTAGTTTTCACAGTTTTTTACAGAATCTAACCTACACGATTGACTGAAATAATAGAAACTAGTCCTGGAAAACTTGATGGAAAAAATGTGTTTTCAGTGACTTCTTGAATGCACACAGTGTTCTACAGTCCCTTACATGTTCTGGAAGGGCATTCCACAATTTTGGAGCTATGGTTCTGAAACACCAATCGCCGTATGTTACGGTTCGACTTTTTGGAATAACTAAAGTGACTGATTGTTTTATAGACCTAAGATTTCGGGTAGGCTTATATACCTCTAGCTGCAGAACTGTAGCTCTCTGAAAAAATATTTTGACATAACAGAGAGCTACAGAGCCACCCCTTATAAAAACCTTCGATTTACGGCGCACAAAAAGCTGCGCACGGTTGAGGCCTTATATCGTTGTATTCTTGAGTTACTGTCTCATAAATTTAATATCAAAAAATTCTTAACATATTTTCCTACTATACTTGTGTCTAAACATACCTTCAAATATTCATTAAAGCCCCACACGACCTGAAAACTCCCAGCTTCAAATGATTTCGTTTGTTGACGTAACCATGTTAGGTAGCCGGGTCAGTTCGTACCCTGTTGTTTTTGGTATATATTCATAAAATTCGTTATATGTTATGTATTCGCTCTTCATTTATTATCAATACCAATAATTTATAGAAATTAAAAAATAAAGTTTTTCTAAAGGTAAAATAAGCTCTTGATTCATGAAAATGCTACTAAAGTCTTTAACACTCGCGTGACAGGGATGGAGACCGGACCAGACTAATGAAAGCCGCATTGTCGTGAGTTTAGCTATTTGAATAATTATTATTTAAAGGCACTGGGATGATATATGATTTAAAATATTTAGCTAAAATATTTGTGGGGATATTAGTTCACATCTAGACGTTATTGTGCAAGTATGGAAATTAACCAGGATTCGAATTGACCGGCTACCTAACATGGCTACGTCAACAAACGAAATCATTTGAAGCTGGGAGTTTTCAGGTCGTGTGGGGCTTTAATGAATATTTGAAGGTATGTTTAGACACAAGTATAGTAGGAAAATATGTTAAGAATTTTTTGATATTAAATTTATGAGACAGTAACTCAAGAATACAACGATATAAGGCCTCAACCGTGCGCAGCTTTTTGTGCGCCGTAAATCGAAGGTTTTTATAAAGGGTGGCTCTGTAGCTCTCTGTTATGTCAAAATATTTTTTCAGAGAGCTACAGTTCTGCAGCTAATATATCTCTAGTAATTGTTTGATATAAGTTAGGCACTCATCATGTAAGGCTTTGTAAGTATAAGTAAGCATCTTATATTGTGTCCTATACTGCACAGGTAACCAGTGTAGTTCTCTTAGTATTGGAGTGATATGGTTGTAACGAGAGGTCCTGGATATGAGACGTGCGGCAGTGTTCTGAATATGTTGGATCTTGCTCAGGACTTTCTTTGGAACACCAACCAGGAGAGCGTTACAGTAATCTAACCTTGATGTAATTCGGGAGTTCACAAGACATTTAGTTGCTTCTGTTGTTAAATATTTTCTGATGTGGCCTATTTGCCGCAACTGTGCATAACAAGATCTGCTGACAGAGTTCACTTGTTTCTCCATATCCATCTTGGAGTCAAACATGACACCAAGATTTCGAACGCAGGTTGAAGGATTAATTTGTGAGTCACCTACTGTCACTGAAATGTTTCTAATGAGGTTTGCATTTCGATCAGATACAAACACAATGACCTCAGTCTTATCCGTGTAATACGGGTCAGATAGCTGACGAATACCATTTTATCCTTGAATGTAAGTTTTTTGAATGTTATAGAAGAAAGTATCTGTGTAGAAAATATTATCACAAACCTAACTTTTTCAAATTTTCAGAGTTAATGTCAACTTCAGACCCTAATGTACTTATCAAATTGTGTAGTTTTATATCTAAAATATATGACCAATTCTGTCCTCCTTAACTCATTTTATGTATATAAAACAACTCCCTGCTTTTTTCACATATACCTTGCATATAATATATTCTATTTGTAAATATTGTATATATTGTACCTAATGTACCATAATATGGTGTGAGTGAATAAAGTAAACTGAAACAAAAGGTTGGCAGTACATGTATGATTTTTTTTTTTAATAATTAGATTATGTTGTTGAATAAACATAGATGCTTAATTCAAACTTATATATATATAATACAAAAATATAATTATCAATTGAAGAATAAATCGCAAGTGGCCTTTAGCTGATAATATACTTTTAAAAGTCAGATTTTCAAAGTGATCTTTACTCATGAAATACCGATATTCATATGTCAATGAAAAATATGTTAATTTTGATTCAAAATGACAATAAAGTATTTGTATGAATATAACAAGGCAGGGATGTCTGCCTTTTGCTATGGCGCCTGAGCGCTATAAGAACAGGTTATTTGACTTTCTGACATACCAAGGGATAAAACTGTTCTTGCATCCGGGTTGTTTAAAAGCTTTTTTCCTGTACAGATTGATAGAGTTAGTGCTTCTTTTAGGCAATAACTCGTGTAATCTGTTATTTGGGTCTTTCTGTTTTTGGAAGATGTTCTCGTGTTTGAACAAGGGTACTGATGCCACGATTTTACAGGGCCTCATGATAGGACACTAGTGGCTGAACAATGCACCGACTCAGTCATATCCTTAGGGTGTCTGGGAAAGCTAGTTGACCATTTCGATACACACAGACCTCAAAGCCTCGAAGGCACAAAAAGGATCCTCCTTTCTCAGACCTGCGCTCTCTGTCGGAAGTACATGTAGTACAAACTGTTTGATGACTTTTCTTTTCTTCAATGTACTTAACATATTCGTCCAAACGTCGAGTTGTCACTGATGATCACACCTAGTAGCTTGGTATGAGAAACACATTCTATCTTGGTCCCTTCCTTATCAAGGCTGGGTATGAAAAGTGAAGGTAACACACAGTAAACAATGTTATAAATCCCATAAAGAATACAAAATTAAGAACGGAGCAAACACGGACCCTGGACATACCAGAGGTGGGATCAGGAGACTTAAGGAGAAGCTGTCGACCCGTCACACCCGCCGTGAGCCCTATATCTTGATCAGGTAAACAGAGTAATCCTTAGTCAAAATTAGTGTATAAAGAACAACCTGCTACATGTAGATACCTTGTCAACATTCAGATTGTGAACCATATAATTTCAATTATGGAAAGGTGAAGAAAACGAACAATGATAACTCCTCTAAGGAATACAAAATTAAGAGTTGAACAAACACGGTCCTTGGATACACCAGAGGTGAGATCAAGTGCCTAGGAGGAGTAAGCATGTGTTATATCCCAGATTTGTCTCTGTTTTACGTTTTGACTTATGATTGTTTTGTCAACCGAAATGGTTAAACTGCAGGTATTGTTAGATATTTCACATCACGTGCATCATGAAATTATACTAGTTGTTTCAGCTATTAATTTTTAGGTAGTCATATATATATATAAATATTTCAACAAAGTGTTTAGACCCCTATATATATATATATATGTATCACCAATTACAAAAATACTCTTTTGCAAAGATTTTAAGGTCTTTATATATGAGTTTTCTTTTTACTGAGAATTAATCATGGGGTTTGCTTTTCTTATAACCAGGTGTGAACAGCATTTCTATAAACAGATGAACATACCTGGAACAAATTTATAAAGTCATCCGATTCGATTGATTAATTGTTGTACGTCCCGTCGAGTTTTTCACTCATACCAGCTGTAGATGAAATACCACAAATTTAGACCCATGCTCAGCGCTGTAACAGTGAGTGTTCTTTATCGTGCCAACGCTTGCCGCGACACGGGACCTCCGCTTTTAAGGTCATATTTGAAAGACCCGTGATTCTCACTTCTAAATGCAGAGCGTTTGGTGAATGAACAATCACTATCTATCTTTAACGTCTAAGGTTTGACGCGGCCATGAAACAAGTGGTGTTCGAGATCATGACCTCCCAGTTACGAAGCGAACGCTCTACCACTAAGCTACCGCGACCGGTAAGTCATTCGATTATGGAACACTGTTTCTACATGAATGCACCTATAGGTCATAGTATAGAATGAGTAATAAGAAACTAAACACTTTTTGTATTGTATGTTATAATATTCCTATAGGTCATAGAATAGAATGAGTAATAAGAAACTAAACACTTTTTGTATTGTATGTTATAATATTCCTATAGGTCATAGAATAGAATGAGTAATAAGAAACTAAACACTTTTTGTATTGTATGTTATAATATTCCTATAGGTCATAGTATAGAATGAGTAATAAGAAACTAAACACTTTTTGTATTGTATGTTATAATATTCCTATAGGTCATAGTATAGAATGAGTAATAAGAAACTAAACACTTTTTGTATTGTGTGTTATAATATTCCTATAGGTCATAGAATAGAATGAGTAATAAGAAACTAAACACTTTTTGTATTGTATGTTATAATATTCCTATAGGTCATAGTATAGAATGAGTAATAAGAAACTAAACACTTTTTGTATTGTATGTTATAATATTCCATTTGTTTAAAAATCATGTGCATGACTATACTACTATCTGGAGCAGGAGAAACTCTTCCGACCCACATGTCGATCCAACCGACAAGGATTCAAATTCAATTGTAAAGGTAATTTAGAATCAAAAGTCACGATTTCTAGAATCAACAAAAGCTACCAAATGCAAACTTAGCCTTAAGAATCCTTTTCGGTACAATTTACATTCCAAACGCACGATTTATGCTTTGAGTGTTATATTTTTTCCTGGTTATACCTATGGTCTCCGCGTGTATGGAGTACCGCTTGTTTGATGTAACAGCATCGAACTGCTTTGACTCCTTGATGTGAACAGGATTGGTTAGGTTTTGTCTGCTTTGGAAGTTCTATCTGGTGATATACTAGGGATGTTCACGCATATAGACAGGGACTATATTGTTGTTATATACTCGTATCAGTAATCACTGAAGTAAATGTACATACATGTATTTGTAATATGTCAAGGTTTCCAAAAAGCTAATTATATCCGATTGCAAACTTATATCTAAAGTTGCTCCAAAATATTGATGATAACATCCATGGCCTAACAGTCATTATTCAAGAATTCCAATGCAACATTCACTGACCAAATTACTGTAGATGGTCTTAAATCCTAAAATTCCATAGCATTCTCTGAAATATTAGCGATCGTATAACAACTGGATGGAATCTGAGGAAAATGAATTGAAAGCGCGTTGTATTATGCAATCTTAATACAAACGTCGCCAACTTCATGGAACTAATATCATTATTACGTGTAAAATAATCAAAGATGCATAATTCTGTAAAATTTAAACCCGATAAACGGCTTCACCGAATCCGTGATAAGGGATGACGAGTGGACACAATACCTCTAATCAATATAAATAAACAGGATTGTGCTATTCATCATCTTCATACAATAGTTATACGCAGATTTTTCAAATAATTGACGTTTCTTATTTGGAGTACCCATGCATACTATAGTAAACTGATAAAATACAGTGTCAAACCTCGTTACCTAGAACTCGATGGTGCCGAGGAAAAACCGAGATATACGAGAGTTGATATACTGAGGTTACATTGCACGAAGAAAATGTAGTTGGGACTTCCAACTCACTTTGAAATATCCGTTGTATTCGAGATGTCGATGTTCAAGATACCGAAGTTCAGTTGAAAGATTTATTGAAACGTAAAGCATACCATGGTGGTATTTATAAAGAAAGTAGTAAAATTGAAAGTCATTTAAAACTGCAAATATGTGTTTCCTACAGCGAGCGAAACTTGACGGGCCAGCTACAATGAATTACACATTCGAGTCACGAGATTTGCCCTTCATCAGCTGAAAAATGATGGGGATTGCCCAAAGTGCTCTAGAAAAATGTCGTCGTCACTGCGGTTTTCATTTGAAAACTTGTAAGTACATGTATTGATACATGTAAGTTGTTTGGAAAGTACCACAAACATTTTTTATTACCAGACAAGTTTTTTCATACCTTTTTTCGTTTTGTTGTTGTTGATGATATGCTTGGTTTAACAGAACAGATATCGAAGCTAAATATGACGTCATAATGCACTGTTTAAATCGACTGCGTTATATTTCCCACGTTAAATGAATGGGCGGATCTAAAGTCGTGTTGCAAGGTGAAGGGTCTTCGCTCGCTTTAACGGTCACACCGTAAAGAATTTCCTTTGGTAATTGTAGAAGCAATGTATCTAAAGATAACAGAATTAATCAAATAATAAGGAAGCAACATACTCACTGTCCGCAGTGTCGTGATAGCTACTGAGTGAAATTTTTAGATTAAATTCTGATCAGAAACACACTGCATTGGATATACAGATAATTTTATTGTCAAACTTGCAATGAGCAAATGGATAGTAAACATATTCTTAGTGGTCAGTGATAAGACAACCGATTAGAGAAAAAACAAGTTAAACCTATATTTGTAATGCATACCATGCATGGCCCGTTTCTTCGAAGTATCTCTTTGTTGTATCTTTTACAAATACTTCTTGTGATGAATTAGTGTTTACATATCACGTGATACTCTCATATTATCTTCGAAATAAGGAAGAACAAAATTTGATTGTGCTTTAAATCTTACGATATGTTGATTTTGTTCTTATTCATTCAAGTTCTTCTAAAAACCCTAGAGAATCAAACAGCTTCAAAACGAAGTTTCATTTTAAATTGTTGGCGTAATTTCTAAAATAAAAATATTGAACGAAAACTTTTGCACTATTCTCACCACGTTGTAATACGGCTATCATAACACGTCCATGTTTACAGTATTCATACTTGATATACAAATAAGAATTTTGGTTTAGAATGCGTTCTCTGAAGCAGGATTATATATTGGTTTGTTTTTCCCTTAAAAATTTTCTATAAAAAAAAATCAATCTTCTCAAGAATGAAAATATGATAAACAATATGATTTGATGCAGAATCGACTACAGTGAATGGTGCGATTCCAGTTAGAAAACCTCATGAAATGAAACTGAAGCTTAAGAACACAATGGTCAATAATTCGGTAAATAATTCTCTACACACAATGTCTGCCTACACGAAATGCCATCCTCACAATGTATCCAGACGTGCTCTCTTACATACTTTCGATTTTGGTCAAGGATAATTGATAATCTCTTTAAATATCCAATGACGAGGTTTCGCGTGCACACTCTTCTTTATTTGATTTCTTTCTACTTTGCTAGCCATTGTAGGGACGTTCGACGATGATATCCGGATGTACGAATGTGACTCATTGATTAACCAATGAGAGTAAAGAGCATCTCTTGTATTGGAATTTGTCGCAGACAGAAAAAATTGTTTGTACGTAAATAGAGAGGATATTAGTCTAGATATGTTCTGATTAAAACAGTGATCTTTCTATACAAAAAACAAATCTCTTGACAATTAGACTTTTATACAGCAGATGATAAGGATGTAGTCTTTGAAAAGGAAATACACAAATCATTGCGCCGACCAATCAAATGGAAGGCATTGGAAAATACCATGATGTTGGCCACTATTTTTTTTTAAAGAGAGCCAATTAAAAGTTCACTTAACAAGTTTATATAAGCATTTCCGTATGTCTAAAATAATTAAGATTTTGATGAAAGGGGGGAAGTTTAAATGTACAGAAAATACATGTACTAGGAAAGACAGGATGACGTACACGTGTGTAAGTGTATTAGAGTAGAAATAAAGGTCACATGTACCGTAAACGTGGGTATTTACGCGTGGGATTAATTACACCAAATACGCGATTTTCGTGGAAGCTACCCCCAAGCGTACGATTCCCTTAGTTAAGCTCCGTACTATACTTATGGAGACTGACATCTCATTACTAAACCCTATGCGTATGGTTTACAAAGGTCATACACGTGATTTACAACACTCGGACAAATCTCGCTTATTGTAGTTATAGTTTCGCCTAAACTGACATAACCCTTCTACAACAAATACTTCATCAGTATGTCATATATCAAAATGTCTGTCTTGCCATAATGAATGCTGTAACTTTACCTACTAAACAGCTTAAATCTAAGGCTGGTAAATTTACTTAAGGCAGACTCTTCCAATTAATGCTTGAAGCCGCTTTCATTGATTATTAATAGGGAGAATGTCAAACATAATTATTGAAGTGAAAATGTAAATTGAAAATAGCTGTTTTCTATTTTCATTTTTATCTTTAATCACATGTTTTCATTGAAAAAGACTTATAGCATCTCGTGAAAAAAAAACCACACCCCAGCTATTAGTATATAATCAACTGATGTTTAAAGGAAAGACTTCAAACATTTATAAAACTCGTTCCATTTTTTTTTTCAAATTCATGTTTCACCACCATTTTCATTGATAAAAATTTACAGTAAATTAAAGATTGACAGAGATATTTTCTGGGTAAGAAAATACAAGTACTTTCAAGTACAATATTTTGCAATCCTCTGAAACGTGGCAACAGCGTATCGGCTAGCGTTCAGCGAAGGAGCAGTCACAACTTATACGTATCAAGTCGCACGTGATTAAGGCGCAAGCGTGGCTCGAACTCACGACTTCCCCGTCACAAAACAAACGCTCTACCACTGAGCTACCGTGACCACTAGAAATATGTAATATATAAAGCAGTATCCACACTTTAAACGAGTCAACATATCAAGGCCTCGATCTACTTCTGTGATTAGTGGTATGTGTAGTCATCGCGTGACTAGTTTTAACGCTTGTAAATGGAGGTCACTCTTTCGATGTACACTATACCAGAACTGTCTGGGCGTTTATGCTTCCATAGTCCATCATTCAGAGATATTGCAAGATTTTCCAAGAACAGGCAAACATATTATTTGTTCCTCCTATGAATATGCTACGAGCAGAAATATGGCTGAAATATCGCAGCTTTGGCTTAAAACCCTAGATGAACAAAACAAATCAAAGCTATTTAACACCACACACACACATGGTACTGTATGGTTTCCATTCACTAACTGTTCAAAAATAAATGGATAATTTGTAAGCTCTATCGTGTAATTGACTAGGAATATGTCCGGGCACCTGTTGGGACCATAATGATGCTATGCAGTGTACACTTAGAATACACCAAGGGTTGCAAAAACCTAATCATATCAGATTGCAAACTGTATCGAAAAGTGCCCAAGGCTAACGATAAGTATATAGGCCAACGATTCTGAACTAAGAATAACAGTCTCCAAATTATTATAGATGGTCTCAAACCACAAACTGCATATCATTTCTGATGTATCAGTGATCCTACATCAACTGAATTGAATCTGAGGAAAATGAATTTGAGGCTCGTTGTATTATGCAATCCTAATGTAAATGTAGCCCACTTCATGGAGCTAATATCATTATTACATGTAAACTAATCATGGCTGCAAAATTCTGCGTAAATCTGTTCCACCAAGGCAGTGATGGAAGATAATGTGTCAACACTCGGATATCTTCCAAATGGATTATAACAAATAAATATGTTTGTGTGACTTCATCAATCATTACAATCGTTCTTTGTGTATTCTCTAGGTTATCGAGACCACTGGGCCAGAGGAGCTGACATTTAAATAAAAGCTTCCTGACATAGTGCAGATTCAAGTTTATTCAAATCATGGCCCTCGGGGTAAGATGGGGTCACAATAGAAAAAACAGAAAGAACAATGTCTTGTACCACATGTATGCTGACGATAATGAACTGTATATCAGCTTTAAAGTCCTACAGGCCGCTCTTGTAGTCAGTCAGATGGAGTCTTGTTTGAGGTCAGTTCACACCTGGATGGCTCAGCATCACCTCAAGATCAACACAGACAAGACTGAGGTGCTAGTGATATCCTCCAAACAAATGGCTTCTAAGCTGCACATATCATCACTGCAAGTAGGAGACGACTTTATCACTCTTGTTATTAAGGCCAGGGGCGTTGGAGTAACTATTGACTGTCACATAACCATGGAGGCAAATATATCATCAGTGTGCAGAGGTGCCTTCATCCACCTTAAGAACCTGAGCCAGCTGATGAGATATCTGGACAGGGAGGGAATCGCTGGAATAACAACAAAGCTGACTACTGCAACTCGCTCTACTACGGCTTACCATCAAAGCAGATCCAGGGGCTCCAATCCATCCAAAACGCTGCAGCCAGAATCATCTCAGGCACCCGCAAATATGACAGCATTACACCAGTACTACGTTCCCTCCATTGGCTGCCAGTTCAGCAAAGAGTCATCTTCAAGACATTGGTATTAGTGTACAAAACAGTCAACATCATGGCTCCATCCTATCTGCAGGAACTCATAACACCCTATGCTCCCTCCAGAACTCTGTGGTCCAGTGATCAGAGCTTACTACAAGTATCATTTACCACCTCGTCTGTGATTCAAACTCGAGCTTTTAGTGCGGCTGGCCCTAAACTGTGGAATGCTCTACCATATGATATCAGAACTGCTGCAAGTCTCTGTATCTTTAAATCTAAACTAAAGACTCATCTGTTTACAATTTATTATAACTAGTCTGTGCAGATGAAATCTAAGTCAAGATTACTATGTTGTGCAATCATATCGGACTCCTTATATTCACATATTAGTCATTTGTTCTTATACAACTTGTTTTACTTATTTCATTGTTATTTAAATAGCGTTTAGAGCAAAATGGATTTTATCCTTTACAAAATGAATTTATTATTATTATTAATAGAGGATAAAAGTTTTACATAGAAATATTTAGGGGAAAATCTTTAAAAATCTTCTTCTCAAGAACCAATGAGCCAGAAGAGCTGAAATTTACATGAAAGCTTCCTGACATAGTGCAGTTTCAAGTTTGTTCAAATCATGGTCCCTGGGGGTAAGATGGGGCCACAATATGGGATCAAAGTTTTACATAGTAATATATAGGGGAAATCTTAAAAAAAATCTTCTCAAGAACCATTGGGCCAAAGAAGTTGACATTTATATGAAAGCTTTCTGACATAGTGCAGATTCAAGTTTGTAAAAATCGTGGCCTCCAGGGGTAGGTTGGGGCCACAATAGGGATTAAGGTTTTACATGCAAATATATATGGAAAGTCTTCAGATAAGGGCCAAGATGACTCAGGTGAGCGATGTGGCCCATAGGCCTCTTGTTTTAATACCGCGCTATTGCCTTCCGTGACACAAGACTGTCGTTTTTAATGTCCTTGGCTTACACTTTCAATACCTGACGCTTGGCGAAGAAACAGTCACTACCGGCATTGAACGTTTGATAGGTTTCAAGGAGCCGCCGGGGTCAAGAGGCTATCCCTGAATCCCCCCCCCCCCCCCCCCGGCTGTAAAGGCAGTGCCCTTACCTCAACCGGTTGTATTATCTAAAATCAAACAGGACCGTCAACTGTGTCAATAAAACTTGGATTATACCCACTAAATGTGAAAGATCTATCAATGATAGCACAGCAGATAATGTTATAGTTCTTGCTGAAAAAGCATATATATGCCCAATATTTCGATTGTGGTGGCATGAAAATGTATTTGAAAGGTATGTTGAAGAAGTCATTAATTGAGTATAATGACAAATTAATGAATAATTCTCAGAAAGGAAGCATATTACATGATATATGTTGGAAATTATAAACAAAATCATTTAAAATCGCAAAAAAAAATTTTTTTTCGTTTCCTTGAAACACAATTACTATCTGCATATAAAAATATCACCTTTGTATGAGTATATGATAGAATATATTTTGAAAATCTAGGGAGAAACTATCAAACGATGAAAAATCAGTTGTGGCACAGAAACGGACCTCGCAAGTTCGGTTCGCGTCACAGTGTAATGATCCCGGGAGTGAATATTTTCCGATATTCAATCAATAACCTACACGATACCGATATTCAGTCAATAACCTACACGATACCGATACTCAGTCAATAACCTACACGATATACGAACACTTTCATACTCAGTCTTTCACTACAATATTTTACGCTGAACATTTTGAACTACAAATTTCAATTCATGCAAAACATTTTTTGTAAAAGTGTTTCTGCGTTTTCCCATGACCTCTTTTATCTACTTATTGATATAATATTACTTCTACTTGATGGAGAATGCAGTACTGAATTGTACTCAATTCATGTTTTCATATCATTAAATTTTCCCGCCTTCTCATCGGAAAAGGGAAAGACAAACACGAATAAAAAGAGTTTTCAAAACTTGTGCTCTGTTTCAATGAGGTTCGTCCTTAAGTTATATATCAGAATTTATTTCTTTACTTGATTATATTATGACTATCAGCACAATGTTTCGTTTTCAAAGTATCGGGAAAATTCATCGTAAAAATTAAATGTTAAAGCAATTCTAAATGATTGGATTCAAAGTGAGTTGGATCCGATTCTTTTTCTTGAATTGACTGTATACCTATACGTATATACCACATCTACCGGTACCTTTACTGTACGCTAATTTCAAACACCAGTACCTATAGGAATTTGGAATCTAGTTTTTTTAAGAAAATTGTTTAGAAGGATTACATATACAAGATATACCATATTTCCATCCCGAGAAAGCTGAAATCAATAACGAAGGATATTTCAAGAATAAAATCATCTGTAACCGATTTGCACGTGTAATTTCAAATACAAAACGCGTTACCGTGAATTTGGTTCCGTGTGATGTAATGGAGAAGTAATTGTTAAATAAGCTTTTATTGGAAGTTTCCACACAAAAGTTCCGTCTGTATCCATATTATCTTCACGACGGCAGTAATGATCATTATTGATAACAACGCGCTCTCACCAATATATTTAATTTGTCGGAAGATTATTGAAAATCATTAATCTGAATGCTCTTCCTTATTTCATTTGATACTTAATGCTGAAACATGACAGGACATTGTAGTAAGATGCTCAGATCAGGCCTTTTCCTTCTTCAAAGGAGCGAAACTGCGGAGAGTGAAAGAGCAAAAGTGTTAGAGCAACGAGGCGCTCTTATCTTCCCAACTTCGCTTTCTTGCTCTCGCACTTTCGTCCCTTCGTCCCATCTCGTGAAGAAGATTCGATGTACGCATGTCCAAAATGGTTGAGTTGATTATAAAGTTCTTTCATTTGGGTTACAGTAATACTCAAATAAGATTTTTACTATCTATAACAATATTTGAATAAAGAAGAAATTTGTTTGCATGAAAACTTAGAATTCCTATTTGCATAATTTTGATAAAGTATTTGCCATATGTACATGTGTGTATTTGGTCATGCGCTGATCATGTACATGTATTAGTTGCGACAAGTTGATTATTTCAGAATATTGAGATTTGCAGTTGTCTTTGCGTTTGAGCCCCTTCGTCCTTTCTAAACTTCGTACTTTTGCTTCGTAACCCTCGCACTTTCGCTTCGTAACCCTCGCATTTTGGTTTTCGTAATTCTCGCACTTTCGTTTGATAACCCTCGCACTTTCGCTTCGCACCCCTCACACTTTCACTTCGTAATTCTCGTACTTTCGTTTCGTAACGCTCCTCGCACTTTTGCTCCTTTGCATCTTCATTCTAATGGCGAAGGAACGGAAGTTCGAGTGGCCTGACCAGAACACCAAGTTGTAGCCATATTTGACGATGCTACTCGGATTTCGAAATATGACTCATAAATGAAAATAAGCAAAGAGACTAACGTATATATCATGGAAAACGTCAAACAGAAATTTTCTAACCAAAATATTATTTTAGATATCTTATGGTTCAGATATTGATCTCCATCAACAAAATGATCATTGTATTAGAGATGATTTGATCAATAAAACTATCGACATATCAAACCATCTCTAACGAGTCACTTAAAACTCATTTATTATCAAATATATTTTATCGTAGAACATTAAAGTGGGCTACTTTTCCTTATTCAGTAATTCTGGAATAAATATAAATATGCTAATAGGAAAGTATAGCATTTACTTACTTCATTGTCATTATAAGTAATGATATCCTTTGATCAACTCTATAGCTACTAAGATCTAATAAAATATCGATGGAGGGTCCTTAATTCTCTTATGAAAGTTTTTTAATTACTTTGTTAAACGCCACTCTGATTCCACGCACAAGTACTCCGAAGTTGAAATTAAAAAATATGCTGGAGTTCCTCATCGACAATGTCTTCATGGTCTTTGGTGATCAGGTTTTCCAACAGTCTGTTGGAATCCTCATGGGCACGAATTGTGCTCCTTTGTTAGCTGACCTGTTTTTATATTCTTATGAAGCAGAATTTATTCAAAAACTTCTACGTGAGAAGAAAAAATCTCTTGCTGTGGCCTTCAATTCGACATTTATATATATTGACGATGTATTATCTATTAAGAATAATAATTTTCATTTCTATGTCGATTCAATATATCCCAGTGAACTCGAAATAAGAGTCGTCCACTTCTGCTTCATACTTAGATATTTTATTGAAAGTAGATATCAACAGCTAACTAACAACTCAACTTTATGACAAATGGGGTGATTTCAACTTCTCCATCGTCAACTTTCCATATTTATGTCGCAATATTCCATTATCACCTGCATATGGTGTTTACATCTCTCATGAGCTTGTTCTGCGTATGGTTAGTTTTTAAATCGAAGCAGGCTACTGACAAACAAGTTGATGGTGCATGGGTTCAAACAGTCTCGTTTAAAATCAGCATATTGCAAATTATATGGTCTTATAACGATCTAGTTTGCCAATACAACATATCACTGGGTCAAATGCTGTCTGACATGTTTCATACCCATTATTAGGCCGTTCTTGGCATACCGATTTTGACTACGGATAACTCCGTTTACCTGATCAAGATATAAGGAGGGTGTGACCGGTCGACAGGGGATGCTTACTCCTCCTAGGCACCTGATCCCACCTTTGGTATATCCAGGGGCTCATGTTTGCCCAACTCTCTTGTTTTGTATTGCTTATATATAAGTTATGAGATTGATCACTGTTCGTTATGTTCGCCTTTCATTGAATAATAAAATTTTGTGTGTGCTGCTTTAAATTATCACTTGGTTCTTTTATGATACTACATTGTAGAATATCGCAGTTGATAATGTAGAGCTGATTCTTTTTCTTAAATACAGATTTTTGATATAACAGGTTATTCAGTTTAAGGGAAATGTGAGCATTGATTTCAGTTTTGTCACAGTAAATCGTGAGATTTCGCCACCTGTTGCAATTAGAATGGAGGTTGTATTATTGTTATACCAAATATAGAAACATACACAGATTATCACAACTCCTACATGCACATGTAGTTGTTAAAGGAAAATTACACCCCAGAACAACGAATTTCACATAAATCCTTTGGTTGTTTTGATATCCTCATAAATTCCACATTTTATCAAACAAAAACCAGGACATACTATGAGGTTAGTCATCATATCGTAGCAACGCGAATCACATAAATACCTCGTCCAAATATTCTCAAATATCTGTAAATAAAGATTTTATCACATTCTTTTAGATTCATCGTAACATGAGATTGTTATAGCTGTGTTTTCATTCCGTGACTAAATAATTCGATCGGGCTCTGTATTTCGATTTTGTTACCACACGAATCGGTAACCATTTCATACAGAAAAGTATAGCTTTTTAACAAATCTTGCCGACTTTAGGAACAACCTTCATAGGCGTAGCTTGGGTTCGAATATTACCGAGGCAAGGGGGTCTGGGGGCGCAGCCCCCCAGAAGCTATCGTCATTTTAACAACGTAAAAGGTGGTTTTATTACCGAGGCAGCTACCTCGGTTGCCTCAATGGAAGCTACGCCACTGTATAAGTAAACTGATATAAATGTATGATATGCTTTAAATATTTATATTTTCATTAAATGACCATACATGTATACATGTAATCAAACTTTTCTAAAATGATAAATCTTATATAAAATCAAGTTTTAAAAAAAAACTACGAGAAACTACTGCACAATAATTTTTTCTAGTATGACCCTCCCGTGGGGATCCGGATTAGAATAGGTTACAGTACCCCTTGCTTGTCGTATTAAGAGCCGACTTAAAGGGATGGTCCTTCGGATAAGACCACAAAAACCGAGGTCCTATGTCACAGCAGGTGTGGCATGATAAAGATCCTCCCTGCTCTAAGGCCATAAGCGCCAAGCATAGACATAAATTTTGCAGCACTTCACCGGCAATGGTGAGGTCTCCATATCAGTGAAATATTCTCTAGAGGGACGTTGAACAATATTCAATCAATCTAGTATGACTTTGAAGTACATGTGTAGACATGGTATTTGTACTAAAAATAGAAAGCATTGTTTCTTTTCAATCTAAAGAAAACCCCAGTGAAAAGCAGATGTTTAGCGTGTTTAATTTTTCACACAGCAAGAAACAAATACTACTAAATAGCTGAAAAATGCCCAAATTTTATCAAGAGGAATTTTAAGGTTTCATTATGTTGTAAGTTTTATTCTCTTCGTTTTACCTCTCTTTTTTCAAGATTGAAAAATGCTGTAAAATTTTTAAGTCGTGTGTAAATTAGATTATCAGGAAATCATCTCCCTTGTGTTGAACAGAATTTCAACCAATGAAATAAATCAGAATTTTCACATCATACATTTTCTACCAATCACAAAGGAGAGGAAGTGCATTGTCCGAAGACTGTAAAATACTTCAAATATATGACCGTAATTACTTCTATACCAAATCCACATAAATACCCCCTCTCTATTTATATCTATTAGATAAAGTCGCAAGTATTACTTAAAAACTGGTTAATATCGGAGCTATCAAGTAGGATTTTCCCCATCACCCTGGAATACTAACTCCAAACTGGGATTCCCCCGGGAAAGTGGATTTAGAGTAGAATTTTCCCACGAAAACTGGCTTCCCTCACGGAAATCCCACCCCAGAGTTAGTTTTCCGTGGAAGACACTTTACTCTAGTTGCAGTCATAGAATGGAATGCCACCATGCAGAGCCAGTTTTCCCCTCCTTAAAAATGCCAAGTCCATGTGCGGTTTTCTTATCAAATATGTTACGTCGTCTGCCTGTCCGAGTGACGTCTGCCAGTGTTTTCTTCTCGATTTCAGCCAAATGTGGCATCAAATATTAGTATCCTTAGGAAAAGTTTGCTTATTTGTATCCTTAGGAAAAGTTTGTTTATTAGTATCCTTAGGAAAAGTTTGTTTATTTGTATCCTTAGGAAAAGTTTGTTTATTAGTATCCTTAGGAAAAGTTTGTTTATTTGTATCCTTAGGAAAAGTTTGTTTATTTGTATCCTTAGGAAAAGTTTGTTTATTTGTATCCTTAGGAAAAGTTTGTTTATTAGTATCCTGAGGAAAAGTTTGTTTATTAGTATCCTTAGGAAAAGTTTGTTTTTTTGTATCCTTAGGAAAAGTTTGTTTATTTGTATCCTTAGGAAAAGTTTGTTTATTTGTATCCTTAGGAAAATGTTGTTTATTTGTATCCTTAGGAAAAGTTTGTTTATTTGTATCCTTAGGAAAAGTTTGTTTATTTGTATCCTTAGGAAAATGTTGTTTATTTGTATCCTTAGGAAAAGTTTGTTTATTTGTATCCTTAGGAAAAGTTTGTTTATTTGTATCCTTAGGAAAAGTTTGTTTATTAGTATCCTTAGGAAAAGTTTGTTTATTAGTATCCTTAGGAAAAGTTTGTTTTTTTGTATCCTTAGGAAAAGTTTGTTTATTTGTATCCTTACGAAAAGTTTGTTTATTTGTATCCTTAGGAAAATGTTGTTTATTTGTATCCTTAGGAAAAGTTTGTTTATTTGTATCCTTAGGAAAATTTTGTTTATTTGTATCCTTAGGAAAAGTTTGTTTATTTGTATCCTTAGGAAAAGTTTGTTTATTTGTATCCTTAGGAAAAGTTTGTTTATTTGTATCCTTAGGAAAGTTTGTTTATTAGTATCCTTAGGAAAAGTTTGTTTATTTGAAGGACAACATCCGCTTCCAAAACGGAAATAATGAAGAAATGTTAAAAAAAAATGGAATGTTAAAAAAAGATATTCCTAAGCGTAGATGACAAGAGATTAAATGGTATTACGAAGGCTCAAAACGTGTTCCGCCTGATGTTACAAAACTGGGCGACAGTAGATGTTTAAATTTACTATTTATTAAACTCTGCATTAAAAATCTTCCTCTTGAGAACCACGAAGGTACAATTCGTCAAATTCATGCGCAAAATTCCTTAGGTACATGTACATAGAGTGGTGTTTTTTTTTTTTTTAGTTTTGTTTTTGTTGTTGTTTTTTTAAATTCTAACCATGACACCCGGTCTAGGGCGGGTCCACAATGGCGGTTTTGCGAAGAAATATTTTAAAAACGATGTCTTTTAAAATTCCTTTTTTAAGTACAAGGCTACAATTTGGCTACAAATAACATACGCATATCCTCATCTCATGAACCATCCAATTCTATTTTTATGCCCCCTTCAAAGAAGAGGGGCATATTGGTTTGCACCTTTATGTCGGTCGGTCGGTCGGTCTGTAGACCACATGTTGTCCGCTCAATATCTTGAGAACCATTCACTTCATCGTAATGATATTTCATATGTAGGTTGGTTATGAGTAGAAGAGGACCGCTATTGTTTTCAGGTCAAAGGTCAAGTTACCCTGGACATAGGAATATACTGTCCGCTCAATATCTTGAGAACCCTTTGCTTGACAGACGTCAAACTTGGTACACTGGTACATACCAAGGAGTAGATGACCCCTATTGATTTTGAGGACACATGGTCAAAAGTCAAGGGTCAAACTGGACATTGGAATATACTGTCCGCTCAATATCTTAAGAACCCTTTGCTTGACAGACATCAAACTTGGTACATCTTTAGGAGAAGATGACCCTTATTGATTTTGAGGACACATGGTCAAAGGTCAAACTGGACAGTGGAATATACTCTCCGCTCTATATCTTGAAAACCATTTGCTTGACAGACATCAAACTTGGTACACTGGTACATCTTTAGGAGGAGATGACTCCTATTGATTTTGAGGTCACATGGTCAAAGGTCAAACTGGACATAGGAATATACTGTCAGTTTAATATCTTGAGAACCCTTTGCTTGACAGACGTCAAACTTGGTACATCTTCATAAGATGATGACCCCTATTGATTTTGAGGCCACATGGTCAAAGGTCAAGGGTCAAACTGGACATAGAAATATACTGTCCTCTCAATATCTCGAGAACCCTTTGCTTGACAGACATCAAACTTGGTACACTGGTACATATTCAGGAGAAGATGACTCCTATTGATTTTGAGGTCACATGGTCAAAGATCAAGGGTTAAACTGAGATATGGTAATATATTGTCTCCTATATTTTAAGAATTATTTGCTTGATTGACACCAAACTTGTTACACTGATACAGCATAAGGAATAGATTACCCCTATTAATTTTTAGGTCAAATGGTCAATCCACTCTTGACACAGGAAGATATCGTCTGTTCAATATTTTGAATTGATGATGCTACTATCAATTAAATGGTGTGTGTGTATAACCTTTTTCAATTTTGCACCATGGGGGCATAATGTGTTTTACAAACATCTCTTGTTAAAAAAGCTACCCAACTCCCCTCTACCAGGCAAAGGGTCTGACCAATGTAAGGGGTAGTGACGGTCTACTAGTGCTTAGAAATCTTTTTAAAACGTGTTACAATAAGGCGATACAATTTAGCAAACTCATATTCAAACGTCTATACTCCTGTGAGGATCCGGGTTAGAATAGACCCTCAGTACCCATTGCTTGTCGTAAGAGGCGACTAAATGGGACGGTCCTTCGGATGAGACCGTAAAAACCGAGGTCCCGTGTCACAGCAGGTGTGGCACGATAAACTTCCCTCCCTGCTCAAAGGACATAAGCGCCGAGCATTGGCCGAAATTTTGCAGCCCTTCACCGGCAGTGGTGACGTCTCCATATGAGTGAAAGTTTCTCGAGATGAACGTTAAACAACATAAAATCAATCAATCAAACGTCTATACTGTGTTAGAGGCGGATCGGAACCTTGACTAGCCAACAGGTAAGTAATAGAGGTAAGGTATTGTATGACCTCCTATGTCAAAGTCCCTCTACAGGAGAGATCCAAATTCACCTGTTGAAATATTTTGAGATCTTCCAACAAGAACAAAACTAATTACGTTTTGTCAAAATGATCAGCAAGCATTCTGAGCCGGACAGTGTATAATGTGTATAGTTGTCAAACCGCAGGTCTAGCCAATAATGATAGTATTTCAAACTTGCATATATCCCCACATAGACAAAGTGATTCAAGTGAGCATTGTGGTGCAAGAGCCTCGTTTGTTTTGATATGTATCCATCTGATGTCATCATAAAACATGAAACAGCAAATCTTAAAAATCCAAGCAGATTTAGGTTGTAACAGGTTTTTTTTATTTTACCTGCTGTCATTCAAAATTGTTTTAAAAAAAGAATATATAATTTTTCCCTTTTTGTGACACACTAAATTCTTTAAAAGGAAGCATCAAACTGACAGATTTTCTTGTCGTATTCATACCACAATATATTCCATTACAATAATTTCTTTTATTTTCAATTCTAATAATTTGAATATGGAATGGAATGCGTCATGCCATTCTCATATTTATTTGCTAGACCTGGCATTGATACTATTCCCTACACCCATCATCTCTCTACTGGTGAGTAATGGATGGCGGTACTTTTATGATTCACCTGAGAAGATGACAATGATGAATTGCTCTGTCAAAGGAGAGTTACACTTGGTGACCGGTACTTTCCTCTTACCAGTGATTACTTTGTCATTAGTTAATTATGTTTAGTGGTTCATGACATGTGTCAATAACACGGGTTTTTTTTTTTTAGTCATTACTATTCCTTATCCATCCCTGAAGAATTTGAACACCAATCTGGAAAAAAAAGATAACTAAATATCGGTCAGATTTAATTCTAATGATTTAATTACTGTGAAATATATCATGTATTTCATTCTTTTCTAATGGTGACATGACCAACTGTTTATGATCGTAGAAATTACATTTATTTTTAGCTCACCTGAGCCAAAGGCCCAAGTGGGCTTTTCTGATCGATGTCTGCCGTTGTCGGCATCTTTGTCGTTGTTGGCGTTATAAACGTTTCACAAATCACAATTTCCTCTTATTCCATAGAGCTACAGGACCAAATTCAAGCAAACTTGGCACATAGTATCTTTGGATGAAGGCGATTCAAATTTATACAAATAATAGGCCATTTCCCTTTCCAATGGGAAATAATCTAGAAAAGGCAAAAATTTAATAATCTTTTCAGAAACCACTAGGCCAGAAAAGATGATAATTATGTGTAAACTTCCTAACGTAATGAAGATTTAAATTTGTCCATATCATGGCTTCCGGCGATAGGGTGTGGCTACAAGGGGGGCGTTAATATTTTAAATTGTGATATAAAGGACAATCATTATCCATCTCCTTTTAATAACAGCAGGGCCGTGAGATTGATATACAAGCATCTTCAGGTAGTGTAAATTCAAGTTTAGGGTGGGGCCACAACGGGGAAATAAAGTTTTGTATGGGAATATATACATGTAGGTGGAAAACTTTAGAAATTGTGATATGTAAGCATCGTCAGGAAATACAGATTTAAATTTGTTGAATTTGTGGTCTCTGGGGGGTAGGGTACGTGATTATTTTTTTCTTTGGCAATATGTAGGATATAAATATAATATATATATATATATATATATATATATATATATATATATTATATATATATATATATATATATATATATATATATATATATATATATATATTAATTTCATCCCAAGAACAACAGGGCCATGATTAGTCATATTGATATGCAAGCATTCTCGGGTACTGCAGATTCAAGTTTCTTCAAATCTTGACTCCCGTGGTAGGGATGGGTAGGTTGGGGCTTCAATAAGGGACCGAATATATATTATTATATAATAAATAATATTATTTTGCGAATATTTTCAGGTAGTGCAGATACAAGTTTGATCAAATCAATGCCCCAGTGATAGGTTTGGGCCACAATACAGATTTAAAGTTTTAAGGGTGGGGGTGAAAATCTTCTATGTTGGGTGGATTCAAATTCGGTAACGTAATGACTCTGTGAAGCTAAGGTTGGGTCATTAGGTGGGGCAATCTAATTAAAATTAGATGCTAGATCAGCTCACATACTCACTACACAAAACTGTCTAATATGCTTTGAATAGTTTGAATTCTGTCCGTATTTAACTTCAGCTTCAATTTAAGGAACTTTTGAACGTTTTTTTCACCCGTTCCGCTTATTTCTATCGAAATAAAAGAAAATCCACAGAGGACACAATTGTATTTGTTGACGTATATCTTTCTTGGGGTTGAAAATAAATACGTGATAAACAAGTCACGATCGTCAGCGCCGCCATTTTTTTCCTCTTCCTTGCGTAAACAATGCATGGGATAGTGGGATAATACCCTATCGATATGAAGGGGGAAAATTGATTGGCTGTTGCAAGTTTGGCCTCTGACGTGACCCTCTTTGGGATGTTGTTAGATGTTTGTGTAGTGAGTATGTGAGCGGATCTAACATCTAATTTTAATTAGATTGTAGGTGGGGTCAATTTTTACGTGCGAAAAAGAGGGTAAATATCTTTTTAAAATGAACTTGAGGCTTAAATGACTCGGGTAAGCATTATGGCCCATGGACCTGTTGTTTAATTACAAATGTAATTTTTTATCACGTGCTGTGGAATCAAATTCTGATTGGATATTCTAGATTGACTCCGGGTGATCATTTGCAAATGGTCACATGATCATTGGAACTAAGATGTTCCGAATGAAAACGGAAATCATGTAACACAAGAATGCAGAAAGGTGAAAATGGATATATATTATAGCGTTTCGGTGTTAATGAAAATGAGGACACGTTACTGGACACAGTCAGACAACCCACTTTCTCTTGAATGATGAATGCTCTTTCTCACCAAACAATTCTGATTGAAAACTCAGGCATGTATCAAATGAATAATGGCCATTGCCGCGAATATCTATCCAAATTACAGAAATAATGAAATGGGACTTCAATGATAGAAAAGGAACATAAAGTGTAACATATTAATGTCTTTCATCATTGTAGATTTGATCTAAAGGACATTCATTTCTCATGAACATAATCTCCACCTTTATGATTATCAATAGTTTGCTGAAGCAGGTTATTTAGTTTCATGCTTTCATAATGTTCTCAACATCAGTATTTAGATTTTATACTTTTTCATTTTGATTACGAATACATGAACTGAAAGTGCCATATCTGACCATTCAATTAATCTAGATGTATTTCATTTACTGTGAATACATAATCTAAATTATCAGCATGTTGTGATTAATAATCATATTTAAGGTACTGTTTAAATAGAGTACAATCAAAACGGTGCATGCGCAATGACAGTCAGATATAACGCCTTCAGTACCTGTATTCGCCTGAAGAGCAGTAAAGCGAAAATACTAGCAGGAACTGGTCGTTGATTATTATGTGATAATTTTGGATTTTATTCTTTGAAATTATTTAACAACTGTACCGATTTCTTCTTGCATTCTGCAAAATCCAGAAAATCGGATACATAGCAAAAATTTAATTTACGAATTTCTGCAAACAATATGGCCGCATTCTTTATAATACAGTTAGTACAAGAAAAGTGATGCCATGTCATTGGCAAAAATAAGGTGGTCCCGAACTGAGCAAACAGTGTCTAATCAACTAAATTGTCTATTAGAGAAATAAAAAAAGTCAGTAAATAACAAATGAAATGAAATAACTACTTATTGATTGACTTTTTTACTTTCATTATTAAAATGAAAGCTGTTGGTAACAAGACAACCTTGTTTTATAACGTGTGTACGCAGGTCGCAGGTCATGTTGAGTTTCCGTAATCAGTTTTAAAATACTTGCCTCGGAAAATATGTGGCGGTCAGTCGTAAATAATAGGAATTCGCCTTAGACGGCAGCATTTCCATCATATTTTTCTATTGATAGTAACACCACGAGGTTTCCTTTTACATCAATGTCATTTTCTGTTAAGAGAGTATCATCTCTCTAATTGCATTGCGCACAAGGCGTATTCTAGAAAATGTTTTACGACAAGGAAAGCTATCCACTCATTGTACTGATATTTTGCTTCTGATTGGATGCCGGTTTCCTTTTCATTCCGGTTTCTAATTCATTTGATACTTGTGGATGGCTTGTAACAGAACTAGACACATAGGCAGATCAAATTGTGTTTGCCAAAAAGATCTTACAGATAAGGAATTCTTGTTGGAAAGTGAATGACGACACCTTCGTGAAGAGCGGGTCTATTACCTCACTGTCCAGTGAAACACTAGAAGTTAGAAATCCATTAGGAGAGAACGAATTCATTCCTGAAGAATGGTTCAGAAACATGGTGTTCTAATTGGTTTGGATGTCAATTGTAGAGTAACAACTGACTTGGCTGTCACTTGACCATATCATACATTGTTCCTCGCCACTCAGTCATTCATTGGATTCTACTGGGGTTAACCTGGTATATGCATTGTACCTTATCCGATAGTCTCTGATTTTCTGGGGAAAACGGAATAAACGCGTTCACGGATAGGGAAGAATATGGATTTGTTGAGAAAAGAGAAAATAAAACTCGGTAATAAACGAATTACTAGCGAGGCACTGGCATATATTTTGACAGCATGGTTTTGTTTCCCACCGATTTTTTTTATTTCGTTTTGTTGTTTTTTTTTTTTTTTTGGCTATGGGTTTGATTTAGAGCTACACATTGAAAGCCGCATTGATAATGCCTTTAAAAAAAATAAAGAACAAAAACCATAGAATTCCAAATTACGCGAAATTTTTTTTTTACTAACATCAAAATTTTCTTTAAAGATAACGTTGGTTGGTTGTACATTGTTTAACGTCACACTTGAAATTTTTTCATTTATATGTAGGCGTCACAATTGCCGGTGAAGAGCTGCAAAAGTTAGGTCTATGCTCAGCGCTTACGGCCTTTGAGCAGGGAGGGATCTTTATCATACCACACCTGCTGCGACGCGGAGCCTCGGTTTTTGCGGTCTCATCCGAAGGACCGCCCCATTTAGTCTTTAGTCGCCTCTTACGACAAGCAAGGGGCACAAATTAACACACACATCTATCTATCTATCTCGCGTGTGATTTTGCTAGTGTATTGGCAGATAGTCTTGTCAATTGTCTTTTACTTCCACAAAATCTATTGTTTGTTTGGCGTATCTATCAGTATACGATATTACCCCTATAACAGTACACACGGACTAGTTTTCCTACACCATATAAATACATAATTATTAAAGATGGACATCTGTGTTTAGTAACATACAAGATATTTATTTATTTGGAAAGGGATATCCCAAAGAGACTATCGGATGTAATATCTGAGGTCGTTACGAATTCATGTATTCCAAGAAAATAGAATAAAATTCAGTATGCTAGACTACGGGACTATACCTGTTTAGACACTACACTATTTTATTATCCTAGACTACGCGACTATAACAGTTTAGATATTAATTTCGTATATATGACTCACATGCGTATTTCAGATCGAATTTGGTCTGTCTGTCGTCTGTCATTTGTCTTTAAAGTTTTAACATTCAAGAACCACAAACCCTATTTCAACCAAAATTGGTACAAAGCATCCATGGGCGTTCCGAGATTCAAGTTCGTTCAAATAAGGACCACCCCCTTCCAAAAGGAGATGATAAAAAGTAGTAAAATCAGGGCCGCGGGGTGTTTAGAAGAACCACTGGATCATATACCTTGCATAGAAGTTATCTCATGTACTGAAGATTGGAGCCAGGGTGGGACCACAATGGAGGTCAAATAATAAGACAATTATTGTGATATCTTCTTCTCAAGAACCACAAGGGTACATCTAAGTATGCACGTATCCTTGTAGTGTGGAGTCAGTGTGGTTCACACATTGGTCCAAGGGAAAGTGGGGCCACAGCAGGATGTAAAGATTTGCATATGATTATTGAAGAAAATTCTTTTAAGGAGGTACTCTACATCGTCATAATGGCTGACTTCCTTTTAAAACATGGATAAAAATATAACTATCAGCAATATTTGTCTATTCATTTAAATTTTTTTTGCCTAGCTAAGTAGCTCAGTATGTAAGCACGTCGACTGCTGAACTGTGGATCGCGTGTTCGAATCCAGCAGGGTTTTAAAAAAAATTCAGATTCCTTTCAACTATAACTGCATTTTTTTTACTAGATAAAGTAAATTTAAAAGTTTTCAAAATATTGTTTATATCCTCCACTTTTCACCCATATTAAATTTCTCTGGTGTAGCATACCCCTTTAAGAATCATTACGTAATAATGAACGAATGAAGATAACAGTGTCCAATCTCATATATCCGATAAGCAATACAAAATTAAGGAGGACAAACACGGACCCCTGGATATATCAGAGGTGGGATCAGGTGCATAGGAGTCGAAATGATAAAACCCCTTATGTAATGTAGATTCAAGTTTGTTGAAACTATGACCTCTGGGGGGTTGAATTCTGCATATGAATAAAATTATATATTATCCTCTCCTCAAGAACCATCAGGGCTCAATATGTCAGATTGATATTTTTGCATCCTCATGTAATGTAAATTGAAGTACACACCATGATCAAACTCAGGTACCATCTTCACAGGCAGTCCCATGTACACCTATTATCTATCAGCAACGAGAATTTTTTCTTCAGCTACATATATGTACCATTAACTTTAGCACGTGTTGAAGGGACACGTGTTCATGTATTTCATAGATGTGCAATGGTTTATATATATATATATATATATATATATATATATATATATATATATATATACATATAGCATACATTGTTTTCTAAGATCGTCTGCATCTAACTGCAATGTTAAAAGATAATCTAGCATGTTACTTGTTGGGAAAAGTACACGCTTTTTCAAATCACATCACAATTTGACATGCTGTCGATGCCAAACACGATTCTAAAATGAAAATAATCCATCATTTGACAATTTGTTGAAAGTTCGCAAATAGCAATATTTCATTAGATAGATCAGATATGCGCCTATTTGAATTAAGCACTCGTTCCATATGGACATGTTTGTCACCCTTTTCCCTGACTTCTCTTGCGTCATTTGCGCCTTAGATACAACATTCGATAGATCAATGTTATGAAGACCATTGACAGCTTACGTAATAGCTACTGTCAGATATTGTGTAAATGAAGACAACCATGCATTCTCTCACCAGAGGGCGCGTTACGCAAGCTTCACACACACCTCTGTCAACGCTTGGAATCACGTGACAATATAATCACATGATATAATCAATCATTCTCGGTTTCCTTTCCCTTTAAAAGTTCTGGCAACAGGTGACACATAAGGCTCTTTCCATAGCCCACTGGCACTTTGATAAGTACATATTTACCATTTAGCTCTTATTTTACAAGTTTTATCGTATTTTTACAGTCTTTCTTACTTTTGATTCCATGTTTATATTTAAATCTCCACCACGTGAATGTCCTACATTCATACGCATATTACGAAGTAGTTCCAAATTTAGGATAAAAAAAACGGCCATTTTAAACAATTTACAGTAAGCATCAATTTAATCGCACCAAAGACATTTCATAATATGACTAGATATTTAGTCCAAAACATAAATGTTGGATATTAGAAGATTTCTGTAAAAAGCCGTTGACAGAGGTGTAGTGCGAGGAGCGCACGGAACTCTGGGTAGAGACTTGACAACCATGATGCCGGGTAACCCACATTTTCTCTACAAATTGTACATAATAAGTAAATACATCAATCTAGAATGAATTAAAAATTTGTTTTCGTCTTTGAAATTTATCCTTGTCATGAAACTAAATGAACAAGCGAAGATAACGTCTGTCGACCTGCCTAAAGCGTACCATTATTGAATCTCTTCACGTATTTCTGTCTTTTAAAAACAGCAATTAAAGCACAACTCATCTAACTTCGTTCGGTCTTGAGTTTTCAAATCATATCATTATTGTATTGTTTCGGATATTTGTACTATTCATAAACATGGATCCATTCAAATCTAATTTAATGGTAAATTTAATTCAACACACGACTTACCTTATCGGGCTCACGGCGGGTGTGACCGGTCGGTAGGGGATGTTCACTATTCCTAGGCACCTGATTCTATCTCTGGTGCGTCCAGGGTCTGTGTTCGCCCGCTCCTTCATTTATATTTTTTATAACGATTTCAGCTTCTTCATCGTCAACTTCCCATATTTATGTAGCAATATTCCATTGTTACCTGCATATGGTGTCGAGGCAAGTTATTGTCAAACAAGTTGATGGTACAGGGGTTTCAAGTATCGATTTAAGTCAGCATTTCGCAAATTCTATGGTCTTTATAACGATCTAGTTTGTCAATACAACATATCATTGGGTCAAATGCTGTCTGACGTGTTTCATACCGATTGTTAGACTGTTCTTGGCACACTGATTTTTACTACGAATAACTCCGTTTACCTGATCAAGATATAGGGCTCACGGCGAGTGTGATCGATCGACAGGGGATGCTTGCACCTCCTATGCATCTGATCCCACCTCTGGTGTGTTCAGGGGTCCGTGTTTGCCCAACTATCTATTTTGTTTTGCTTATAGGAGTTGTGAGATTGATCGCTGTTCGTTATCTTCACCTTTATAGGAGTTATGAGATTGATCGCTGTTCGTCATCTTCACCTTTCATTAGTAAAACGTTCTAGTTTGTCCTGAGGGATGGACAGGTCGTCCCTATGACGTATCGAATTGTTGGTGTCGTTGGTCATATTGGTGCTTTTTTATGATTTTTTTTAATGACCTTGTATCGACTATGTGGATCCGACACTTCTTGGTATCGGGTGTTGTTAGATTTTAGTGCTGTTTTGAAAAGCCTCTCCATCGTCAACTTCCCATATTTATGTAGCTATATTCCATTATCACCTTCATATGGTGTTTATATCTCTCAACTGATTCGATATGCAAAAGCTTGTTCTGCGTGTGATCAGTTTTAAAGACAAACAAGTTGATGTTACAGGGGGTATCAACAGTCCTGTTTAAAGCCAGCATTTCGCAAATTCTATGATCGTTATAATGATCTAGATTGCCAATACAACCCATCTTTGGGTCGTATGCTATCTGACGTGTTTCATATCTGACGTGTTTCATATTGTTATGCCGTTCTTGGTACACTGATTATGACTACGGATTACTCAGTTTACGTTACCGGTCGACAGTGGATGATTATTCATTCTAGGCACCTAACCCCATCTCTGGTATATCCAGGGGATATATATATATATATATACTTTGGAGTCGGTCCACTCATGCCTTATACGGACCCGGTCAGGTATTGGTCATGTGTAGACCTCACCAAATGTCAATAATTGTATGATATATAATATTTCCTACAGATACATGTACGTCTCTGCATTACATGTGTTAAAACACTGAACCAGAGATAGAACTTATTATGCTGTCCTCCCCGGTAGACTTAATAAGGAACGTGCAGCAGTGAATGTCAATATCTACACATCATTGATAACGTCACAAACAGGAGCACCATTCACATAATAACAGGATCCCGCTAACAAAAATAGCTCTTAGATACTTGACTGCCATCAATAACTCCGAAAAGGTAAGAAATAAAACGAGACCAATAGCTATATAAAAAGTTGTTTTTTTTATTTAAGCATTCAATCAAAATAACCAACAATACAGAAAAACAATATAGTATGTAAATGAGATGAACTGGTGTCTTAACCACGTGCGACTTGGCACTGACGCTTTAATCACGTGACACCAGGCGAAGTCTTACCCGTAATTATCACCTTTCTTTATAATTCATAACAGTGTTACTATGCCAATACCAGGCAGTTATTTTCGTGGTTATCTATATCAAAGCGAAGCTTGTCAAATGACAAAAAAACATAATTTCCCCCTCTTTCACAGGAGTAAAACATGGATTTATACAACGGTCTACGAGCGTGGGTTTTTTCTCTCTCGTTATCAACGATATCAAAGCGTTTTTGCGTTCTTCAGTATATGATATTTAAGGTAATAGTTTGAGAAAAAAAGTGCACGTGGGTGTATTTGTCCCCAAAAACAAAATCTTAAATAAATGTAATAATTACGATAAAGCAGAGATTTACGACTTTGCCATTACTTCACCTGTACATCAGTATTGTGGCAATGCTATTGGTGATTTTAAAAATGTCAATGTTAATGAGTATAACTGACTCATGACGTTGACTGTATGACATAAAATTTGACAGAAAATGTTTAATATAAAGAAGACTTCTCTTGTCAGGAATTGAATCTTATTAATAATCAGAAGTCTCAGGTACATGATATTGCACGATGTGCCCTATGTGTCCAACATCGAATACCAGAACAAAGTGAAAAAGATTTCACTTCAAGTAGTATAGAACGCGATCACTTCAAGTAGTAAAGTACTCACTTCTAGTGTTATAGTACTCACTTTAAGTATTATAGTACTGAACACTGAGGACGTTTGAATACGCCCCCTTCTTCAACTTCTAACGAAGCCAAACCGTCATCTTTCCCAATCTTTTAAAAACCAAATCGGACTGCTGACAGGAAGAGCTTTTCACGTTTGAACACAAAGAATGATTCCAAATGACAATAGTGTCCAGGATCCGAATAAGTGACTGGAAATATTCTCATCTTCGTGTCTCCCGTCACCTCCAACAAATTTACGTTTATCAGATATGACTGTACCTATGGTAATAAATAGAAATAACTGTAAATAAACATAAGGAAACGTAAGGCAAAACTTTTTAACACTTTTACATTAATTATCCAATTATTGGCAATATCTTTTTTTCTCTTTCGTTCCTTCTATTGCATCAAAACTATCGATGACGCTTTCTATCCATTGTCTTTTTATGCTGAACATCATTATCAAAATGGTTTAATATATGTATCGGTTTCGCGATTTTTAAGAATTCACTCCTATCAACAAATATTTCGTTACAATACAGGGAAACAGGGGAAGGAACTGTGACTGGGATCTGTTGTAACATACCGTTATCATGATGTGTAATTATTCGTTAAATGCTAATCAAGAGCTATTCTATTCTGTTTTACTGTTAAAATTACTAAACATTTCAAAAGACATCACATTAGACGGTAGATATTCATTGTTGTCAAATTGAAAATTATTCTTTGAAAAATTATAAAATATATTTCATGTACGTTTTAAGCTTAGAGCAATCTACCTCAGGATAGTCTATGAAACGTGTACGATTTTCAATATTTTGTCGTTTTAATTGTTTCTTATACAATACAGCATTAAAAGTATTTCCTTTAGTCGCGCAACTGTCTGATATATAAGAACATTACACACTTCCAGACTTTCTGGTAGGGTATTTTAGAAGTGCTATATGATTAATTGAATATTGTTTAACGTCCCTCTCGAGAATATTTCACTCATATGGAGACGACACCACTACCGATGAAGGGCTGCAAAATATCGGCCTATGCTTGGCGCTTATGGCCTTTGAGCGGGGGGCGGGGGGGGGGGTCTTTATCGTGCTACACCTGCTGTGACACGGGGCCTTGGTTTTTGCGGTCTCATCTGAAGTACCGCCCCATTTAGTCGCCTTTTATGACAACCAAGGGGTATTGAAGACCTATTCTAACCTGGATTCCGGGGGTGGGGGTACTGAGGACCTATTCTAATTCGGATCCCGGGGGTGGGGTAATGAGGACCTATTCTAACCCGGATAATCGTGGGTGTATACCAGCTGCACTTTTTTTTAAAAAAGCATCTTAAATTATGTCAATGTATAGAGATAGTGTAACTATTTAAAGATTTCTTATGATATATGCAATTTGTGAATTAAGAGAGTGAAATAATCAAAGCATGTGAATAACATGCTATGTTTCTTATCATAATGTTTGTAATTAAGAAATAAACTCCACTTTTGAAAATACATGAGTATACTTCATGAAGCGTGTCACCGCTGTTTGAAAAGTATGCTGGTGTGTTAAGCGTTGCAGTTCATACCCTTATGTAGTTTCAAAAATGAAATTCATTTCTCATATTTACACTCTACTTGCATTTCTGTTCGAATCTCAAGCCGTTATATATATAAAGTAGTTCTGTATTCATACGCGCAGTGTTTACAACTGCAGCGCGTTCGTGAGGTTATCCTTACAATTTGTAAACATACCAAAGGCAAAAACATTGTAAATATAAATATATAAGCAATGCATTACTGGTTTTATATACATGTATTGAGACATGGCGGTATTGCAGAATAATAGTATTGTAATTTTATGTATATTTCAATGAGCACTTGATTTATGGATGAGTACCACAATGGAAAACGGCTGTTCCTTCTAATCACACATTTCACGATTAGAACTCATTTAGCTAATGAACTTGTCGATACTTAGCATTCCATGAAACATTAAACAAACATTATGTACCAAATGCAAGTCTCCGGAAACCATAATTCCCCCTTCAATTGTTATCAGAAGTCGACAACACTGTTGAAGGAAACTAATTATGAGCAAAATTATGCAAGTCAATTTTCATTCGCGCTTAATGGCAACGAAACATGTACAATTATTGATCTATAATAATGCGAATGTTATTACTGAAACAAGATAACAGTTTTCATCGACTAGACGATGATCTTCAAAGCAAAAGTGAATTTTCACATTCATGTTAATCTATGCAATAATGAATTCATTACAAACTGAGCATTCATATCGGTTTTTATTTATACCTACCTCGTTTAACATTCTCTTTTCCTGCTGAAAGAAGAAAAGAGAAGCTGTAAAAATCATCTTAACCCCAGATCTGTGACTGTAGTATACCGTGTGTCTATATAACGACCTGCCGGAAGCTGAGAAGGTTTGAATGGAGACTATCTTGTTTTAAAGTTAATTATTAGGACGTTAGAGCAGGAGAATACCATAAAATATCACAAAGTGTAAGACCTTTCAATTTTAAAATTCTGAAATAATTGAAACTTTTAGTCCCGTCATCATTACAGCATACTGTGAAATCACTAAATTTCGTGGGGACTCAATTTTCGTGGGTAACCCCCCCGAATTTATACGACTCCATGGTAGTTTTCTTGTTAATCCAACAAAACCTTGAGGTTACGTAGACCAATTACCACATTAAAAAAGGTATTCATATTTCTCAGTGTAAACATATAACATTAAATTAATCTGTTACAGGTATCAGCTAGCATACGTGGGAATAGTGCTTTTAAAAGACACAGATACCTTTTAAAAATAGACAAAACTTTAGTGTTTTATGTTTTATTGACAGTCCCGCCCACGTCCTTCCTAAGATGTTAGCTGGTCATCACTAGTGTGTCTTAGATGCATGTGACGAATCCTAAAGTTGTCGAGGAGTTCAAAAATTCCTAAATTTCATTTATCGTACATACTGTATCTTGCTCAACATCAGAATGGGTTGAATCTTCAAGCGAAAAAGTGATGGGTATTTTTCCCCTCATGACATTTCGGATAAAAGCTAGTACTTAACGAGATAGCTATTATTCCGTATTGCGATGTCGACAAAACCAAAAATGTATGAAAACTTGTTGAAATATAGATCGCGACTAGACGGTATTATGGTGTTGAAAGATTGTTATGTAGATGGCAGAAATACATGTTTGCAATCATACCGACATTAAATATGTAACAGTTATTACTGACAGATAGAGAGGAAGGGTTTCACATTACGTATAGGTCGAAGGCAATTGTTTATGATATAAAGTTTACAGCACTACAATGTATAAATACAATGACCACAAAGGTGGCATTTTCTTTGTTACTGTTTGTCCTACATGTATCAGCATTTTATGCGTTTTGGAAAATATTTAGTGTATAGTTCGTATGGTTTATATGTTATGGCCAGACAAGCAAAAGGAACTATGAAGACGGATCGAAAACAATATGATCCGATTTAGTGGCATGCAAAAACGTCCCTGAAGAAGGAAATCAAATTTCATAATGTAACGGTACCGTGTCATGATATTGTATGCAAGTTTTAACGACGACCATTGGGACCCCGGTTTAGTTAGTGAATCAGACGGTGGTCTCTCCTTCGAAATACACATATATATATATACGCGTATACTGAGAAGAATAGTTAAACTGTGAGATCATTAATCACCCAAGTTCCACGTTGTATGCACCTTAAGTTCCATTTTTTCGTATAGAATTTTATATATATATATATATATATATATATATATATATATTAGTGTGTGTGTATGTGTGTGTTTAAAAGCACAAAAACCCAACAACACCTTACTTTCTTAAAGTGTCGGATCTGAGAAGATACAACGAATAAGGCATGTCCTAATTCGCTCCACTTTTAACCTTGATTGGCAAGCCTAAAGACCAAAAAAAACATGTAGTCTACGTTGTAAATACGTTTGTAGATTAGTGTAGTTGTAGTGCTAGATGTATTTATATGTAGTTTTTGTTATTATTCTCTGTTGATATTGGCCACATTATGTAATTCTTTTCGTTTGTCCTAAAGAAGGGACGGGTGGTCCCGAAAATTTGACAATCTGGTTGTTCGTGTCGTTGGTCATTTTAGTGTTTTGTGTGTATATATATATATATATATATCTCCAAAATTGAAATAGAGTCTCAGTAATCGGATACTATTTAATAAATATGCAAAGAAAACACAGAAATCCTCCGTAAAGCTTTAGCGCTTTCATTACATCTTCAGAAGCTTTACAAAAATGTAAATTGATTCTTTTTTAATACTCTATGTTGTAAAGCTACTGAAGATGTAATGAAAGCGCTAAAGCTTTACGGAGGATTTCTGTGTTTTCTTTGCAGATTTTATATATATATATATATATATATATATTGTCTACAGTCCTATTTTCGTTGCAGTTCAATTTTAGCCTGTTTTGAAGATGAAAATCGTAAAAGTAATTCTGTAGTAAAACAAAATCTAGCCATAGATAAGACGTAAAACACATATTTTCAAAACAGCGTGAAAAGTAATTTCTTGAAAATAACGAAAGACGAATTTAAAGCTGTATACAGTACTAAGTACCAGCTGTAAGTAAAATGTACATGTATAACCTACTCACCATTTAGTACGTTTACTTTGAAATTTGTCACCAATTCATCAGAGGTACGACAAACATAAGTTCCTCCATGGCGCATGCGCGCTTGATTGATTACAAGTTCACTCCGAATGGTTTTATTTCTATATGTCACACTTTTCGTAATTGCAATCCCTTCACTTTTATCGGACACAATCTTCTGTCCATTCATAAACCAGTCCAGGTCGTCTGGAGGGTAGGAGTCACTGGAGGCGTTACAGAGGAGAACTAGTCTCTGGTTCTTCTCCACATAAGTCTTCCCGGATATGTGTATAGCTGCAAGAAATACAACGTACACCTGTATCAAACGTAATCATCCGATTTCATTATGACCAAAAACAGGATTTTTTTTTACCTATACATTTATTTAACACAAACACACAGAATTATATATGTATATGTAGAAAGTCTCTTACTTTCATAACACGTGACTATATATATATTTACTGAGACTCTATTTCAATTTTGGATATATATATATATATATATATATATATATATATATATATATATATATACTAATATACACACACACACACACACACACACACACACACACACAGTGACTATGATTCTTTTTTAATATTCTATGTTCAAACCTGATTGATGTTTATCTTGAAACAGATCAATGTACGTACTCTAGTGTCATGCATATTTTAAACTACACCAGTAAAGGTTTCAAGTGTGTTTATCTGTGTATATTTGATAAGTAACATAAAATTTTGATGTCCCTATCAAAGCCTATACGATAAATGAAATACAAATGACTTTCCACCAAAGCCTAGTTTGATTGTGATGTCGCAGACAATCCTTAGATGTTGCTTTGAATAAAAATGACCTTCCTAAGGGAAGGATTAAAGCGGTTCAATTATTTATAGATCGTGTGATTAGATATATACATTTGCTTGAAATACAACACAGAGCTATTTGTTAGTTTAGATTATCTAAAACAAGAGTACATTTTCAAAAACAGTTCTATTGCACATTCGTTCCTGAAGTGTAATTCAAATTCAAATTACTTTGCTTACCGGTTTGCATCGTTTGCATTAGTAATATCTACATTTAAATATTGGATGAATATTTTCAGGTTTCTTTTAGAAGCTGTCGGATTTAAAACGACATAGATGATCATTATAAAACCGATTTTATTCGATGACGTTGAAGAAAAGCACTCAGTAATATTAAATATCCTGTCTGGCCTCTGACACCACTGAGAGTGAAGATTAAGCTTGACATCGAACACTCTTAAGACTCTTGTTAAAAAATCACTTATACTTACTGGAAAGCTGCTCTGAAAAAGAAAAGGATCGAGATAGAGATTATGTATAAATATAATAATCGATATTTTATCATTATCAATTAAATAGAGATGTTAAAACACCAACCTTTGACAGATAAGTAAAAATTCCTCCTAATGTCGCGAGCTTTCGTGCTGACCTGGCACTCATACTTTCCTTCGTCCTCCAAGCTGACATTCCGTATGTGTAGGTTCCATTGGTCTTTGTGAAGCACGTTATGGGTCTGAAAGCGTCTATCTCCAAAATAAGTATACAAGCCCACCGTCAGGATAAGGGAAGGGACGGCTCTTCTCCAGGTCACCTAAAGGTCAAACTCAGTTAACGTATCAAAATGAATTCATAATCTTATGATCGAATCCCTTTAAAACCAACACATTTATATAAACATTAATACTTTGTACGTAGTTAATCTACAAAATCGCTGTTCATCGTTTGGCATTCCGTCTGTATATTTTTTTTTACGGTTACCAGGCTAGGCAGACTGTCCAACAGTGTGAGCGTTTCCAGGACAATTTATCGTTTTTCTACATTGCAATCAAATTGAAATAATGTCTTTGGTTATACGTAATTTCTCCATCTATGACTTAACATCCACGTTTAATGCCCTGTTCACTGTGACAACAGTCTACTTTCTTCGGTTTCATTTCTTTTATTTTTGGGGTATTGTCAAGAAAGAAGTAGAAGATATAATTGATGGTGACATCTTGCTGTCTAGTAGTTTCCACGCAGTCAGAGAAACATATCATTTTGAATTTATTTGTCTGCATGTTTCCTCAGCCTATACACAAAAACCAGTTCGGCATTTCTGCTAATCTGACATTTTTGTTGTGATCGCAAGTCAATGTACAGAAGAAATATCAGTTGTTGACATTTCACTAGACTTTATTTTTCTTTCTTCATATACAAGATATATGGTGTATCTTGGTTTTACTTTTTGTGTGTGTGTCTTATTTAATTCCTTTCTTTCCTTATTGATAAAACACTCATTTTCATGCAACTATCTTTTTATGTACATTAAGTTACAAGGGCTACTTTCCATACTATTTTTCAATGCACGAGGGAACATTCTACTGCATGAAAATTCGAATTCAGTCTTTAAATAAAAGAACTGACATATAGATATCGCAGAGATTTTAAGCTTTTGGCTTATGCTTTTAAACTAAACAATCTCCGCCAAAATGTCCTGTTTTGTGCATGTGTTTTGTCCGTGGACATAAAAACTACTACGGTGGCTGGTTTAGGACAGGCGGAAGAATTTGTTTTCAAAATTCGTTCCCATGAAATGAAATTCGTTCCCACGAGATTAATTTCGTTCCTACGAAATTAATTTCGTTCCGACGAAATAGAATTCGTTCCCACGAAATAAAAGTCGTTGCCACGAAATTAATTTCGTTCCCACAAAATAAGGTACATGCATTCTCAATATTCAATTGTCAAAGGACTACTAAGCTTGTGGATAAGTCCATAACATATAATCAATAGTCCAAATAAAGAGTAAAAAATTAAACTTTATTTTGCTTTATTATACGCCTATATTAATCAACCTTTGAAGCATCATAGGACATATCACCTCTATATCAGTAAAATAATCATTAGTATGCAGTATGATTATGTACTCTGCTCTTATTAACAGAGAGTAACCTATATTATATGCTATATAAATCTGTTTTAATATCCATTGCTTTTTTCACAGACAATACAGAGGCTTTAGCTAAAGTTCACGGGGTGGAGCCCCAATATCATTGACCAATATTTTGTGTGCATGCATTAAAGAATCTTGAAATAATTGAAATAGGTTTTTCTTATTTCCAACAGTTTTCTCTATAACAAATTGAAGCTTTAGCTTAATTTATACCTCTCGATTGCCTAAAATTGGAGTCCTTGAAAGTGCATGGAAGGCCTTGGGTGTTGGGGCGTGATCAAATGTTCAATGTCTGACAAAAAACTATATTTACATAGTTTTCACCAAGGACCTCCCAACCTCCTTAAAGCTAAATATGATGAATGTTGAAACTAATCGACATACGCATATCAATGACACTCTGTAAAACTTTTCAACTGTTTATCCACAAATGAAAGTTTAAATTAAAACTATTATATGTTCATTAAATGTTATATTATGTGGTTTTTAACAGTCACTTGTCCCTTTTCCACTAAAGTGTAATCGATGTCGGATGACAGAAACTTACAGGAGTGTTTAACCCCCTCCCCCTAACTATTTGAATTTAGACTGTTATCCGACATCAATCTATTGATCTAGCTCCTTTAATATAACAGATATTCATCGTACTTCAAAATGAAAAAAAAAACAGTCACAAATATATATATATAAACTAACTTAGTTACTAAACTTGCTACAGATTTATTGTGGATTGCATAATTGCAAGACATGTTGACATGTGTTAGATAAGTTTATATCAATAATGAGTTTTGTGAATGTATTGATTTATCCATAGGTAATGAAAGTTAACGTACGTCATCTTGATTTTTAAAAAAAAATCGTGAGAACGAATTTCATTTCGTGGAAACGAATTTAGATTCGTGGGAACGAATTTTTATTTCGTGGAAACGAAATTTAGTTCGTGAACGAAATTAATTTCATGGGAACGAATTTACTTTTGTGGGAACGATTTTTTATTTCGTGGGAACGAATTTAATTTCGTGGGAACGAATATTTATTTCGTGGGAACGAAATATTTCTTGGGAACGAATTTTTATTTCGTGAGAACGAATTTTTTAAAAATATCTCTTCCACCTGTCCTAAACCAGCCACCGTAAAACTACAGCCTGACATTCTATCAAATTTTCACAAATGATAGGTTGATGACTTGCAATGACTGATCAAAGTTTGTGAGCCATCTGTACAAAACCACACCTGCAAACAAAAAGACATTGGGGAGCTCATTCTTTGGTGGAAGGTTACTGTCTCAAAAACGCTCGTGTGTCGAGTTCATCCGCCAATCCAGGTCACCAACAAACTCTAATTGAATTAATTTGTGAGCAGAACAAGGGTATTCAAAATGCAAATCCAATTCTTGAAAATTCCGTTTTCACTCATACATCGCACACATATATACACTAATTTGTACTTGTGTTTAGCTTACAGTTTTGGTCCCCAGGTTCTCTACAGCGCAGTACAGAATTGCCGTCTCCCCAGCCAAGTATGTGTAATTTGTAACGGTAGTATTCAGGATCACAGGGGTTAGGGGCACGTGGCTTCTGTCTGATATCCGTCGACGGAATCCTGCAAAACCATCATGAATAATTAGCAAGAAAGTATAAAAAACATTTGGTTTCTCTGATGGAAACAAGTGCTATAATCAGACATTTCACACGCAATAAATTCATACGCTTCTCGTGTCGCATAATGTATACATGGACTTTATTTTGCGATGTCTTTTTCTTTGACATTGTGTCCCAAATGGTTTCAAAATTCATCAAAACAATACATGCTACACATAATGCGATATAACTCGGCAAATTCTAAATTGTATAGATTTATTAATAAACATAATATATTGATGTATACAGTACAACCTAATGCATGTAGACGACCCCCTCTAACACAAACGTCATTTCTGTCTGTGGACTACACAGTACGTCCCATCGGGTGTTATATTTGGTAATAAACAGGCTGATGGACTTCATCCACTGTATATCAAAGTACCCTTTTAACGCTTATCAAGTTCATCATTCATAGCATAATAGTATAAACTAAACATCCACATCGCGTAGTGAAAAAAATAAGATCATACAGGTGGTACAGGTATATCCATGACCCGAGCGCCTGTGCGTGTACGTACCACACATTGCTTGCTGCAAAATATTTAATACATCTCTTCTAAAGTCTGGAAAATAATTCTGTTAAAGACCAATTTCAAAATCTTTTACACAATCCCCAGGAAACGACTAATTATCCATTAGAAAAACCAAATACGTTCAAAATCTCATTAAATTTGTCAGTAATTGGATTATAACACCTAATAGTTCTGAAAGATCAACTATATTACCCTAATAAATTTCCATCAGTCTCTAGGTGGAGACATTTTTACATTACAGCGAGGTCATTTCATTCACGAGACGATCGAAAAGACGTGTGATATTAAATGTAGACGTATTGGGTACAAGCGAAGGTTGTCCTTTCTTGTGTCAGTTCCTACCACGACACGATAGTGCTTGTTTTCAGAGACCTTGGTCAGGGCACTACGGGATAGTGCTTGTTTATTGTCGTTGAAGGTTACAGTTCCAGACTTTGAATTGCAACCAATCGCGGTAGCATCAGTAGTGGTTAGACCGTTCAGTTCGCTACCGTGAGGCCCCAGGTCAATAGTCGATCATATTGCTGCGTCAGACCTTAAAAGTTTAGCATCGGTAGTGATTGTTCCTTCCCCAAACGCCTGATCTTAGTAAAGGTCGCGAGTCTTTCGGATATGACCTTTAAAACAGAGGTCTTGTGTCGCGGTAAACGTTGGCACGTTAAAAAAAGCCATGCTTAGGTCAAAATTGTTGGCCCTTCACCGAAAGATGGTGACGTCTCAAATTCTCGAATGGGACGTAAAACAATGCATAAACAAAACATATACGTTGACTTGCTGAGTGTTTGTTGATGACGCAGTTAAAATCTACCCTTACATGAACATGTAGGCCTATAGTCTTCGGCCTGAACATGTTGGTTCCATTATCAGTCCGAGTTATCACAGATGGAACTTTCGAAACAAGAAAGGAAAATTTGTGAAAGCACAAATGCGTACAGTATTTCATACATGTATTTTCACTCAGAAGAAAATGCCAAACTGTTTAGAAAAGCATTAGGATGAAAACTGTAAACTAAAGCATATGAAGCTTAATCTTCAGATTAAAATGTCCATCTCCCTGGTTGTTTTCATTTTAATTTTGAGATATATCTATCTATCTATCTATCTATCTATCTATCTATATATATATACATACACACAGTATGTATATATATATATATATATATATATATATATATATATATATATATATATATATATATGTATAGTGGTTTTGAGAGCAACATGGCACCCATATTACAAATCGATGATGAAATTAATATTATTCATAAATTGCATCTTACCCAATTAAATTTTAATAATTTTTATTTTCGAAAATTCAGTTCAACTATTCATTTTTGACATTTCAGTTCAGTAATGTGAGAAAGTGCTTCCTTTCATGAAATGTCAAGCAAGTGTTGCGAACCAACGTATACAAAACAGCTAATCCGAATATATAATGCCCCACACAGAGCCCATTCAATGACAGCAAAGGGTCCATTTATGATAAGAATGACTGTAATGGTTTTTTTTTATATCTATCGACCAACTGTTTTCCGTTTCATTATAAAATTTTGACTATTCACATTGGGTCCTAGCGTCTTGCATACACTCCTCCTACGCGAATTGACTGTTAAGTTATACTTAGTAACAAGTGCTTTCTCTGGAACCCTGTTTGGATTTACAAAAAAGAACTAATGATTAGATTACTGTGATTTGTTATAACGTATTATCATGAATTATAACCCATTGAAATGTTACGGTAACGAGAAAGAACCAATCTGGTATGCTTTTGAAGCTGTGTATTGGGGGTACAAATCTGCAGGGTATAAATTTTATTGCAAAAACTACGGCAGGACATGGGGGATACGAATAACTTTGTTTTCATCAAATACATTAAATAGAACCTCTAGATGGCTTTGTGATGGCTGTCCGCTGTAGATTTTTGTTTTCGTTTTATCTTTTAATCAAGATACAGAGTTCCGGTTACATCAGTCATGCGTTTCTTCCGATGTCGGATTGGCAATACTTGAACCATAAAAACTTGCACGGCAATTAAAATAGGATATCTGTAATTGTATATAAAATATACTAGTAAAGACCGCCCCTGTCATTTTTCTTGTTTTTTTATTTAATTATTAATGAGAGAACTATCCCTCCTCGTACTTAGAAATGGTTCGCACCTGTTACAGAATTAACGTTTACATTCTTTTGCTAATATGTAATATCATTTGTATGCATCATTCTGTACCGTAAAACATGATCTTGAATCATTGAAATTGTTTAATTGGCAAATAATTCTCGGCTCTGAAGATTCCCTCTGCTACGGTACCTCGATTAATTTTTAAACGTTATTTTTTTTATGAATTAAAGAGACGTATGGAGGGATTATACGTGTAATGAGTGACGACGAATCTATAGATTATAATTAACCGGTGCGTATTTAGCTATAGTATAGTGATATTAGTGTCTCTTACTTAATCCCTGAACTACAGTGTACAAAATATAAATTTTATTTATTTATTGAACACAAACCAAACATCTACTGTTAACGAACGTCCCTTGTTTAGTACAGTAAATCAATTAAGCTTTTTTTTTTCAATACGATTTTTTCTAGACAAAAATGGATTTTGTCGGAAATTTCCCTGGCATCACGTATGGGGCGTCATATTTGCAATTTCAGCAGTTAAAGCAGAAGTTTTATTTGACTTTACATGTTGTAAAGTGTTCTAAATTGTGCATTATTTACCATTGCAATTTCCAGAGGAGTCTTCAAAATGATTCATTTTCGTTTACAAATTGCAAAAAATTCCCAGATAGCAATTATCCCTTAATATTTTCCCTCTTTAAGTTTCCTTCATTACACCGACAGATCGAGCTATAATGGCGAGCATTTTAGCATATATGTTCGGCGATGTCAAACATGAAGGCAAATCGCCAATGGAATTTCTAATGTTCAGTGGAATGCTTGTTAATATTTTGTCCATTCATACACGGTATTAGCTTTTCGTTTAATATTCAGCGGAAACAAAATTAACTTACTAATCAGTCTGTTTTTCTGGAGAAATGATGAATGCATATATGTTGAGCAAAAAAAAGTGTTGGAGCAAAACTGAAATATAGCTGAGCTTGCACTCCGTATAATGAAAAACACGGAATGGCATCTGAGACAGATATCTCGGATTTAGTATAACTAGAATTTATGTAATGCTCCTCAATTATGTCCTATGAATCAGAAATAAATCTATATTCTATTCTATATCATAGTCTCCAAAAAATGTATAGGTTTTGTTTGACGCATGTGCCGTATCATTTCTAACCTTTTCATTAATGTTGCTAACATTCAAATATTGAATACATGCTAGTATTGAAATTGAAATTTTTTCACTTTAAAATCACTTATACGATATTAATGGTCAACATAATGACATCCTTTGATTATCTGCTTCTGGAAAACGTCTTGTCTATAAAGCAATCGCTTTGAGAGCCACGAAACCTATGCCGTTACTCTGTCAAAAGGAGGTTCATAAAAGAAATCTTTTTCAACGGCAATATTTTCCAACAGTTAGCAAATCTACATCAAATGCTGCCCTATGATGAATGGTCAATAAATCACGCGGTTTAGGTATTGGATGTCATCTTTTACCACGCTCATGATTAAAACCAATACTAGTTCTCTTCTGTGGACAGTTGGCCTCTTTGATGTGAGATCATCATCAGCTTGGGCAAACGATCAATCACACATTACGGCTGCTTCTCATGATATCGCTGACCCAAAATGTATCAGAAATTAAATTGAAAACAATGGCTTTGAAATTTAGAGATAAAAAAAATGACAAATCAGAATATTTCATAATGACAGGTGTTCTTTTGTACCTGCTGTTTTTGTGACACGTGGTCAAAGGTTTGGTCATAATTGGTCAAGAAATGATAATAATCAACAAGACCACTCCATGAAATAGTATTTTTTAGATTGAAAATATTCCGACACACACGTAACAACGTATAGACATGGAATGGTTAAGAACCCCCGAGGAACAGAAATTCATTAACAGACCGGGTCATCAATCAGTCTTAATGAATCTGGATCAAAATAAAAAGATGATGCATCTGCCGCTCGCCACATCGATTGACCAAACGTTAAGAAGGATGCCGCTGCGTCTTTGTCAGATGCATGTTGCATTTCAAAAGTGGATACACGTCAAACAAGCATCCAGCGACCACAAACCCCCGCTAAGCACCCCAATCTTTCTTTGTCTGCAACTCTTCGCATATACTCAGACTGCTAATTTGTTCACTTCTTCCCAGTAATAAAAAAGTATCTTTTGTGAATGAAATTCATGTTAGATTTTGTGTAATTTTTCCCCTGGATATAAACACACACTTATATTAAAGAAAACGCACACGCATACACACGTCATAAACATAGATACGTCATGAACAGAAGTGAAACGGAGACTCCTTAGAGGTAGATTTCCTCTCTTTTACGGATTTACTTAGAGGGTCAATGAGCGTGTGTTGATAGGATAACAAGTAGAATATACACGTACATGTAGATGATTGATAGCATTTATCCGCCTTCCGATCGCCAGGGTATTGAGTATCCAATCTATATTATCAATAACGTGTCTTCGTTAAAGTGAGACGCGTGCTAATCCAACTATGGGACTACTCCGGGCCGAAGCTAATTAAAGACGTGTTGTAATACACCGACCAAATTGCCTTCCGCAAGGCTGAGTCTCAATCGTTCAATGTTCGATCATGATCGCTGATAAATTGAATGATATGTCAATTTACAGTCTTTGAAAAATCATTTTAAATGCTTGTATGCCAGCAAATCACACTTTTTAGAAATGTCAAGTCTGGCAAAAAGTCGATGAAATGAATCGCTCTAATACTTTAGCTGGTCTGTTTATCGTAAATGTACATAATGACGGGAAAATATAGAAATGCACTGAGAAACCTGGCTAATCCTTATGTCGGCTATTTCCGCATTTCTCGAACTCTTTCACGAGATTAACCGTTAATTTTTGGCAATCGTAAAATTTGTAACCCGATCCAGAAAGAATGATGGAATCTAATTGAATCATACGTAATATATTTATAAAATTCATATTTCTTTATGAGAAGAGAATTTGTCGTGACTAAGGATTTAATTACAAAAACTGAATGGCAATAATTAAAAACTGGGAAGCTGTAAATGCTGATAAAATCAACACTAGGGAGTGAAAAAAGTCATGATTTGAAAGGATTGGATACACAATTAACAATTCGTAATTCCATTCAATATTTATTGATAATAAAGTGTTCGTTAAATATTTGAGAGTAGCAGCGTTAGATTATGAATTGTTGTTTAGACTGAAATTTATCGTGAAGAAAAGTGCACCTTAGAACAAGAATCCGTGTATAGTGGTTTGAATACTACACACACGATTATCGGTCAATCCGAAGTCCCTAGAAAAATTCATGGAGCTCAGCAATTTTATTCCAACATCTGTTTCCAATGCCATATACGAAATAAAAAGTCTGTATGGAGATATGTCCCAAAGGGACTATAACTTTCAATTTGTATAGAAAAATATGCTCCAAAACTATAGATTTATTCCCTTATTCAAGACAACATTCCATTTCCGAGCCAACGAGACGGAATCCACAGAGTTGCTACGGGTTAGCGAACCGTCTTTTTATTGCGCATTTACATAGTCGGAAAATATTAATATGCTCGTTTTAAATCACTAGAGTATTTGTTGATTTCATTTCCCCCGCTTTGATCGATCATTTTATTTCATATGTACGATGAAAGTCGTATTTTTCGAATGCCTTGAATTTGCCGGAGACTTTTTTCCAAGTTCGCTTGACCTGTTGGGGAAAACGAAAGATCGGGGATATTCTCATACTGAATTATAGGGGATTTTTCATACATAAAAATTAATGGATAGATTTGAGACTGGTGTATTACTTTCAGTTGGATGTTCGTTATGCATTAATTTAATGGAAACGAAGAAGTATCAAATATTTAAGGTTCCGTCATTTCTTATTTTAAAAATGTATTTTAATTTCTATTATGTTATTATTTCACGTTTAAATATATCACCTATTATTAGTTGAATTTTCAATTTGTTTGAAAAGAAAAACAGCTTGAGGTTTCAGAGCAAAGTTACACCCATTGTAACTATCGTCATTGAAATAATCTTTTAATTTCATTTTTACTCACTTTTACTTGCACCGTATACTATGAATAGTTGGTATTTCAGTCACGAGTTTACATTATGTATCCGTCAATACCGGAGAGCGGCACAAAGTTCCGTAACACTAATTGATTTCATTAGATAAATATATATGAAGCTTTGACAGCGATATGCCCCCGTCCTTGGAGAAATACAGATCGGATAAGCAATGCAGCACGGCAGAACACATTGTACATGTGTTCTTCTACGAATAAAAAAACAAAACATGCAGAAGCACTATATTCAAAATAAGGGATGATCTATGAACTTCAGTGGGCATAGCTCACATTAACACGGTGAGGGGGGAAATTAATGGGGGTTAACGAGCGACTCTTTGACGGCTGTGTATCCGTTTTCTTATGTTGAGGACAGGGGAGGTAGTTAACAGCCTCGTCGTTAATGGATCTTCATTTGAATAATTCACAATTTTGGTGATCAATGTCGGCATTCCACTGCCTATAAATAATATATAGTAACTATATTGATATGGACGTACTTGATTCAAAACACAATACCACATGCACGAGAAGTATTACCGGGGTGTTATCTCGATAAAGTCTTGTAATAAAAACAAATCGGCAAATATCAAATTTATCATTAAAACTAGCGCAGATACATGGACACTTGTTCAACTTTATGTGGTTTTCTCTCAAAATTCATACATTTTTTTCATAATTTGGATTTGACCATTTTCCCAACACTATGCTTCAAACCTCCATATGTATTAGACTTTTGAATTTGCCCTCTCATTTTGTGATTTTGTCAATGTTTTAGCAGATGAGCACCTGGTTAATGAATAAATCATCTAATCATTTGGAATTTTTGTAGAACCAGGATCCGCCTATGAGGAGAATCGTCGATTTCTCGATAGTATCTCCTTGTATTGTACTACTATTCATCAGTAGCAACAAAACTTATTCTAGATGGCAACAACACATGAACGGTGCCAAAAGAGCAAAACCTACCTGCTACTTGGCAAAACAGCACCGATATAGCAAGGACAAAGACCCATGTCTGGATAGCCCATCTCCCAGGGCCACAAACGCACGTGGACCCCTGAAGAAAAGCCCGGGAAAATCCGTATCTGCCCATTAGTTTGAGTTTCCTCTGAAGAGGTTACACGTAGATTGCATTCTTAGACGCTCAGTGTCAGTTTAATAATTGCGAGCGTCAATCACATCTTTCCAAAATACTTCGGCGCTTGATACAGTACTTAGGATATCAACATACCTCCATTTGTCTTCGTAGCATATTTATACCGTGCATTCAAGTAAGCTTCAGAGACTGTCAGTCGTCTTAATCCGAAGTAGATAATCACATATAATCTCCACTTGATCCAAACATATCTCTTTTTTGAGGAATTCGGCTCTCGACACGTACAACGGTTTTCGAGAACCGAATGCAATTAATACTGTAACAAATCTATTAAACAATTCTGTTTGCACTAATGAATGATCTGTTTATAAATTAACTTCCCTCTTGATACTAAACCAAGTGGTTCGTGACAAATGTGCTGTGTGATAATTGTTCTCCAATATCAAAGAGGTATTAGATCCTGCAAGGCTTTGAAAATGTTTGAAATTTATCAATGATATATACATTTATATTCAAATATTTCATCACATCTCTGGTGACTTCTAGGAAAATTCAATGAAACTCTACCTGCCTATTAGCAAACATCAATCCAATTAAATAACTCGTTAGAAACTTAAAACTTCCGTAAAGCTCCACATTGGTTAAAAATTAATTCTCCGGACTCAAAATTCAATCATTGACAACAGTATTCCCTTATTCACATGTAAAATACTCTGTATAAATTAATATTTTGTGAATTCCATCGACAGTGAACCTCCGATCCTGCCGACCAGGAGTGAAATTGTGCGTTCTCGCGCTATCAGCACAGCATACAATCACATATTCGTTCTGTTGAGTGCAATCCTGGAGATCGCAGGGGCGGACCAGGCAGATACTGACAATACCTGATTATAATTTCTGGATCATTGCGAATTCAAAATGTTCCGATAACATTATGCATTCACAGTGGCCTGTGTTTCCTACTATCTGTACACACCATCAAACTCCACGCCACCCGAGTGACTGACGCATAATTTAATTTGTGTCCAAATATATACAGTTAGAATGTGTTTCAATGCGCTACTAATGTGTCAAGATTGTACGATTTCTTTTTTATACAACCGCACAAAGTCTTGTGGTCGGTTTTGTTAAGTGGTGTGTACGTGTCACGTGATATAACAAATACATGACACTGTAACTGGGTAAATTAAATGGTGTTAATTTACAAATATTTATTTTTGTAATGAATGCCACCTTTTTTCTTTGGAAGAATTACCAGGTAAAAGTGCTTGAAAATGGACCATACAATGAGAAAAACGAGTCTGTTAATTACGTGAGCCACGTAATGAAGTTGGGATGTTTCTTATCGTCTAGAAATAATTATTTATTCATTTATAGCACTGTATAATCAATGGCTCCTTATCCATAGAATTCATGGGTAATTTAAAAATGTATATAATCCTTCAGCGCTAATATCAAATATTTTCTCCATTAATCACCAACATACAAATAAATTCAGCGGCACATTGTACGAGAAAATACCACTTAAAGTTTCCAGCATCTGGTTGAAGGCGATAGTTAACGGTCAATCGACTCGAGAGGGCAACGATACATTGTAAATATTTGCTTCAAAATAATCCTCGATATTTTTACAAACTAGATATATATACGTAAATGCGGTCAGACCGACCCTTACATACGATATTTTTAAAGCAAAACACTTTAATTAAGATGTTAGCCTAAACGGATGTCTTTGTGCCCATGGTATTTAAAGAACACTTAACCATGTTGTTAGATAGGCTCTTGTGACTGGAAAGCTACGATTTGTGTTGTCATGACCTTCTGGTACGATGAAATGACATGCAGACCATCATAAAGCGAAATTTTGGGGGGCTTTGTATCCAGATACATTTATAATTATTAAATCCACATTAACAAGACTTTGCCGTGATAGCTCAAAATTGCTTTATAAAAATAATCTAGAAGTTCTTTATAAAGTTTTCCATTAAAGTGTCAGACACCTAGAAATAAAATATGCATTTGGAGTGAAATGTTTCCCAGCTAAATCTTCATTCATTAGGTATAATTTTAGCATTTATTTGTGATAATTGATGAAATACTTGCTCATATTGCCAATACGTGCAGGATTTTGCATGTGTACTGCAGAGTCTCATTATTAATGTATGAGTTCATTTATCGAAGAAAGTTCATTAATTTTGCATTTGAGTGGAATTCGAAATGAAATTACATATCCGTTGTAGTTAAATATTTAAGTTCATGTGTAAATATTTCTTTTACTTTATCAAAAACATCGCAGGGATAATAGAGAGAGTAGGGCTGTGATCATTCACGTCCAGACAGTTGAAAAAGTCATATTTATTTTATCCATATAATTACCTATCTAATCAATGAAAATACAACAGAAACATTTAAAGAAATAAAAAAAACTTATCTCACTGTCTTTACTAGTACAAGAAAAAATCTCGTTTGAAGTACCGAAAACAAACAACGTGCATGCCAGCGAAAAACACGTGAAAACACGTGAAACAAGACACAAGAAGAAACATATTTCTAAAACTCTTCTAGTTGTTGCATTGTTTTTAAATAATTGCAGCCATGCATGGAATGAAACATTCTGTTCTAAATACAGGAACGAATTCGATCTTCTTTCCTGCAATTGACAAAACAACAAAATCAATTTTTTCTTTTGTTCTAGAGCCTCAATTAAGATACTTTCAATCATCAGACAATGAAAAGCTTAATGGAATTTAGTGGTGCGAAAACTGCCACCTAGAATCCTCACGGGTAATATAAGGTCTCTATCAAATTCCATTCTTGGATGTAATTCATATCAGCTTGTAATGGTAAAAGAGACCGGTTCTTCTAATGAGCATTAGGGGTTTGCCAATTGCATCATGGGGACACCGTTCACACCCATATCGTATGTCATTGTTTTGCATGGCGCGGCGAGCATTATGTATATTTTGTGAGACTTAATTTGTGAGATTTAATTAACTAAGTCGTAATTCAAGATCATGATCTTAAAGCGCAAATCAGCAACGATCCTTGCCATTTGAAATGTGTGCGTGTCTTGCATGCAATATACCAAATTGTATAAAGATTGATAGAATATTGTTTAACATCCCTCTCAAGAATATTTTACTCACATGGAGACGTTACCATTGCCGGTGAAGGGCTGCAAAATTTAGGCCTATGTTCGGCGCTTATGGCCTTTGAGCAGGGAGAATCTTTATCGTGCCACACCTGCCGTGACACGGGACCTCGGTTTTTGCGGTCTCATCCGAAGGACCGCGCGATTCAGTCGCCTCATACGACAAGCAAGATAAACTGAGGACCTATTCCAACCCGGATCCCCATGGGATGCGTGAAATGTTGGAGTTTATATCCTCATATATACTTTCAAAACTGACATTTATTTCTTTAAAGTACATTCTATTTATGCTGCCTTCAAAGAAGGGGACATTGGTTTGCACCGACCGGTCGGTAGACTACATGTTGTCCGTTCAATATCTTGAGATCCATTCACTTGATCCAAATGATATTTCATATATGGGTTGGTTATGAGTGAAAGAGGACCGCTATTGATTTTCAGGTCAAAAGGTCAAGGATCAATCCACTCTGGAAATAGGAAAATGTCCGCTCAATATACTCAGAACCCTTTCCTTGACAAACATCAAACTTGGTACATTGTAAGGAGTAGATAACCCCTATAGAGTTTGAGGTCACATTACCAAAGGTCAAGGGTCAACTAACACTGGACATAGAAAGATATTGTCTGCTCAATATCTTAAGAACCCTTTGCTTGACATCAAATTAGGTATACTGGTACAACATAAGTAGATCATCTCTATTAATTTTGGGTTCACGTGGTCAAAATCATTTTCTTGATTGACAGCAAACTTGGTACACTGGTACATCCTAAGGAGTAGATGACCTCTATTGATTGTAGGTCATATGATCAAAGGTCAATCCACTCTGAAGATAGGAAGATATTGTCCGCTCAATATCTTGAATTATTTTGGTACTACTATCAATTAAATTATGAATGTGTATTTGCACCACGGAAAGGGGGGGGGGGGGCGTTTATGTTTTGCAATCATTTCTTGTTTCATTTCTGTGGGAATCCCCAGTCGTTAAAATAGAAGGACTATATCTACCAAGATTCATATGCACATTGTGTACAACTACATCGCATTCATGAGAAAATGACTATCATCGCTATTGGTAAAGATATCGATCAAAGACAAAAACGTTGGGAATGTAAATAGATATACATATACATGTATTTATTCTGCTGAATGTCAAACCAACAGTACATGATACAATCATAAAGATACACCAGGTAACAGGCTGCTATCTGCCTGGCACGAAAAATTATTACTCAATGTATTTCATTTTATATTCATGGATTTAAATTTTCTTTAAATGAAAATTAGGCCGGACCAAGTATACAACAGCCTAGTTTTATTTCTGCCGTTAAAAGATAAAAACAGAACATTTATTCAAATATCAAAAATTAATGTACATGCGTATTTGGAACCTACAAAGGACTTCAGTCACATATTAGAGATGTTCTGCAAATCAATATACGTTGATAAATTTCTTTACAATGCATGTATTTTTAAAAACAATTAAAATGAAGATGGAATAGATTTGTCGACATCACTACAATTCAGTAAGTTGACTTGGCAAGTGCTTAAGAATTAAAAATCGATTAAGAAAAACTGTTGAATTTATTTTACTGCTAATTTCTTGAGTTGTTTAAATGTATTTGTACCTTAGCTACAACTTGTTTTAAAAGAAAGTAACAATACTAGTATTAACTTAATCTTAGGTTTCGGGAACAAGAGATGGTACTGAAACGTTTCCATCAATTATCTTGTTATAAGGAGTTAATTATCTCGTTCTAACGTATTAGTTATCTTGTTATAACAAGTTAATTATCTCGTTATAACAAGTTACACTGTAGTTATCTCGTTATACGAGATAATTATACAAAATAATTATCTCGTAACGTGATACTAACTCGTTATTACGAGAAAATTAACAACCGTGTAGTTCTGACGAGATAATTAACTCGTTATAACGAGATAATGAGCTTTTTAAAATGAGATACCGGATCATTATAACAAGTTGATTTTTGTTTTTACTTTCATTTTTCACATTTGAGTCCATTCAGCTTTCGTGCAAAAGTACTTGTTTGTGTTGCCGCAAAACTGCGCAGAATAGCTCGGAGTAAAATCATTGCCTCGTTTCCTAACATGATCTGAACATAATTTTGGGGGTTCTTGAGATCGTAATACAACTATAAAGCAGACAGATGTTAGATCTTGGGGCAATTGTTGAACCGCACACCGATCTTTATGTTTATGGCAGTAACTGATCTGTAAAGCTTAACTCTTGGTTCTTTCAGTGAATGGAAAGAATGTCGGCTATAATTTGTGTAATAAAATAGTATTATAATGCTTTTGAAATTCAGATGTAAATGTCAACAACTCCTATAAAATCATATTGAGTGAATTTAGTCCGATTTACAATGTTTATCACAGTGATACTTAACCTTTCATCTTTTTCATTTCAAATTGAAACCCCATCGTATATTCTTTTCCTTAATGCATTACAAATCTTGATCATGCTTGAGTTTAGAGGCCATGAAATTAATCCCTGAAAAATCAGACAAAGAGAAAACTGTATGATTTTGAACGAAGCATTGTAAAAACAAATTAAAGATGTACAGTGTTTCCATGTCATCTAAATGTCACTGGTATCCGTATACACAGAAGTACGCCGACCATACGACTAATCTGACATAGACTGAAATACAAAACCCTGAGTCTTAGAGGCTAAGTCCAATGTTTGGCGGCGATGGTTAATAAACCAATCCAGAACCCAGAGCTTCTGATGAAACCAATACCAGGAATGACTGTTTAACGTGCGTTTCTCTCAGAATCCAGAAGAACTTTAGCTTTTCCATGTAGGATTGTCTGATTTAATGCAGTCGTCTATTTTGCAAAATGATTATAACGCGTAACATTTTTAAAATTGAATAAATAATAAAGCCCCTTATTTTATTGCAGAGTTTGCTTTCCTACAAAAATATCACAATTGAAGAGTAAATATCTTAACATCCGGATCTCACAGGTTCTTTTTAAAAAATTAATATCCCACGTGGGGTGGGGTGGTGTTTTTTTACTTGCTTGTTTGTTTATTTGTTGTTTTTTGTTCCTTGCTTTTTTTTTTGCTTGTTTGTTTATTTTTTTTTATTTTTTTTTTTTTTGGTTGACTGGTTGGCTGCTGTTATTGTTGGTTTTCTTGGAGGTGTGTTTTGTTTAGATTTGTCTTTTTTGGAGGTGTGTTTTGTTTAGATTTGTCTTTTTTGGAGGTGTGTTTTGTTTAGATTTTTCTTTTGTTGTTGGTTTTTTTAATTTCTATTCTGAAAAACCGCCCCAATTGATTTACATTTTTATATATATAAAAAAGATGATAATATTGGCAATGTTTACAGTCGGTGGATTACTCCTCTATCGAATGATTAGATAATCTAAGTGATTCGGTAACATCCAGTTAGCAGCGCTGTTGTGGGGAAGGAGAGGAACGACATGAATAATATATAAATATTTGGATCAGTAGAGTGCAATAGTTGTATCTCAATTGGCATCCATTATTTTATTGCAAAAATTCTTGAGAAGGATGAGCTGCAGTGATCCCTTCATTATTGATGCCAAGCGAAATACTGAGCAGTACCTACGATAATCATACGGCGGAGCGGAGTAGTAGGTTAATTCTTAATCATGTTAAGTATGTAATGGATAGTACCAGTGTAAGGTTAATTAACTGGACACTACCAGGTATTTCTATAGGAACGCATTCTGTGGTTGTATTGTATGTACATTAAAACACGAGGATCACAGGTCACCGAAATCGGGTTGTTGTTTTCCCCACAGAATGCATTTCATTGCATTTATTCGCTCAAACCATTCACAATGGTACATGAGATACTTAATCAACTTTGATTTTGTAATTATATAAACAATATTTCTAAGGGTACAAATATATAAATGATTACATGCGTGTGTGTGTGTGTGTGTGTGTGTGTGTGTGTGTGTGTGTGTGTGTGTGTGTGTGTGTGTGTGTGTGTGTGTGTGTGTGTGTGCATTAACACAAAATAGAGGTGGGGGCATAATGCATACAAAGAGATTCGGACATTTAATAAATATACATGTTAGGGAGGACATCACGTGAATTTTAGAAATAAATATACAGGTTTTTTTTTTAAAGTTTGATGTTGTCATTAATTCTCTAAATTTCAGTGTATTTGGTACATGACAATATCTAGAAGCAAAAAAAAAAAAAAAAAAAAAAAAAATGGGTGTCGATATTATATAACAAGTCACCGGGGTATTGTGTAATATACATGCGTATGTAATCATATTTTAGCTAAAGCTTGGGTATATTAATTTTAAAAAATTACGTGACTGTGTGCCCGAAAAGTCGGTCGCTATATCCCTCCTATAAGGTTACAAGTCCTGATTTGATTCTGTATCAAGAAAAATGCTGGGGTTTTATTACAAGTACATTTCTTCTTGTGGTGTCAAGGATAAAACTTCTACGAATCTTTCTCTACACTGCGACCACTTCCACGAAAGGGTGGACAATCTTAATCGACTGTAGAACAATCAAGCATTCATCAAGTATTATAGATACATCAATGGACTACTAAATTCCATCATCGCCAACGAACAGCGCTTCATTCGCATGCAGTCATTGAAAACGTAGATAGTTCAGGTTTATTTAGCTCCAACGTTAAAGCTAAGATAACCGGTAAACTAGAAATAAAAAGATGGATACGAGTATATGTTCCCTGCCAAAAAATATTGCCATTCTGAATAATCCTCAAGATATGATACTTGTATATAAGCAAAACATGAACAGGCGAATTTTGATATTGAGGCATGAATGGAGTGTGAAATCTAATACACGATAAAGCATTTCCTGAGAAATGAAATTATGTTTCATCCACGATCTTGACATAAATTTGTGTTTTGAATTGCATGCCATACCTAAAATATTTACTGAGATTGTGTGATATACTCCTGTTCCTTTGTTGTGCTATTGCTGTTTCTTGGTTGTTGTTGTTTTTTCCCCTGCCTTGTTGGCTAAAACAGATTTTTTCTGACCTGACGCAAAACAGATATAACAAATAACTCTGGCCAACATACAATTTTGAAATAGTTCTGAGTAATACGAAAATGCCTGTATCATGTCAAATATATACCGTCATCAGACAAAAAATGAGATTCTGAAACAACCTCCATCTATTTGTACAGTTTTTAGTGTAAGAAGATAAGAATGTATAGGGGATTGACATTAACTAAAAGGTGAATGCGAGATGAAATGTATTTCTTTCAACAATTGGAGTAGGATGACAATGGTGTGAAATCTTAAAGTTGAATAGATAAATCACATGCAATATTAATCATTAATCGGATTCTTGAAAACAAAATACTCATGGTCATAGACAGGAATGAGGGTAGTAACAATTGATATTTTTTATGCACCGATCTGTTGTTGAACTTGCTACAGAAACACATACTTTAAGAGACCAAAAAAGAGCAATCGATTTATTTAATATTTTGAGATGAGACAATTGATGCTATTGCTACTCTATCTTATCCACATCGATCTGAGGAGACGGAGTTTCCAAGCACGTAAAGGTGTTCAAACTCTTTCCGAGAGCGTGGCAAATAAAACTCATCAGAGAAGAACTTCAAAATCAGAAAATCCAACGATCTTCAAAAGAAACATGTCATCACCTGCCGTTTGCCTAATCTATTAGGAATTATTGCACAACCAACCCAATAAAAAATACCCTCCTCTACTCCAAGCTGCATTCTTCTTTTAGCAATATTTATAGATGCTACTAAAACTGAATTATAAAACAAGATTCCCATGAATGGTAGGTTTCTGGCAGTACTTCCTAATTCCCACAATTTGATTGTCCTTGAGATTCCATCAAGATGATTGATTTGCCAGTAATGTCAAAACAAACAAGAAAGCTTTTTCCAATCATACATAGGGAAACAAGGGAAAAAATCGACTTTAGTTTAATTGTTTAATCTCTCGGTTCCTTATAATAGTATATCAGGCTTAGGTTAGAAGACCTGTGTATCACTGATTCACAACTAATTAATTTAATGGACACGAGGTACGGTGCAATATGCTTCTCTTAATTGGTCGTGTGGCTGTGACTATTCGGACTACGAAGGAGTTTAGATAAAATGCGGCGGATCAAGACATGAAATATGGCGCATCCGCGAGTGTTACCATGAAGCTTATACATCTCCGTCATTTGCATGGTTTTTTCTTTTCTTGCTGATTTCTATTCCTTTATTTTAATCGCAGAACACTAAATACCAGTAACATTTGACTGATTGATTGTTTTACGTCCCGTCGAGAATTTTTCACTCATATTGAGACGTCACCAGCTGTTGGTGAGGTACCACAAATTTAGACCAATGCTAAGTGCTCAAGGCTGTAGCAGTATGGGTTCTTTAACGTGCCATGGGACCTCCGGTGTTTTTTTTTTTTTTTTAGGTCATATCCGAAAGACCCGTGATATTCACTTTTAAATGCCAGGCGTTTGGCGAAGGAGCAATCACTACCTATGTTAATGTCTTAGGTTTGACGCGGCCATGACACGAGCGGGGTTCGTCATTATTTCTTAATGTAGAAATATTGATGTTGTACCAAAAGCCAAGGCTACTCGATAAGGACTCTTTAAATATAAACGATTGGCTTACCATTACGAAGATGTGAAGTATATATTCGATCTACCAAAGGAAGAAATACTTCAAAAACTCTACGTGAGAAGAAAAAATACCTTGCTGTGGCCTTCAATTCGACATTTAGATATATCGACGACGTTTTGTCTATTAGCAATAATAACTTTCATTCATATGTCGATTCGATATATCCCTGTGAGCTCGAAATAAAAGACACCACAGAGTCGTCCACTTCTGCTTCATATTTAGATATTTTATTGAAAGTAGACATTAACGGCAAGCTCACAACTCAACTGTATGACAAACAGGATGATTTCAGCTTCTCCATCGTCAATTTCCCCTATTTATGTGGCAATATTCCATTATCACCAGCATATGGTGTTTATATCTCTCAATTGATTCGACACGCAAGAGCTTGTTCTGCGTATAGTCAGTTTTAGGGAGAGGGCTTAAATAGGCTATGCCTGCTGCCCGATCCCATTCACTTTGTGAATAAAATATAGTTTAAATAAAAAGTGTAGTCAGTTTTTAAATCGAGGCAAGCTACTGACAAACAAGTTGATGGTACAGGGGTTTCAACAATCTCGATTGAAGTCAGCATTTCGCAAATTCTATGGTCGTTATAACGATCTAGTTCGTGAATACAACCTATTATTGGGTCAAATGCTGTCTGACGTGTTTCATATCGATTGTTAGGCCGTTCTTGGCACACTGATTTTGACTTCGGATAACTCCGTTTACCTGATCAGGATATAGGGCTCACGGCGGGTGTGACCGGTTGACAGGGAATGCTTACTCCTCCTAGGCACCTGATCCCACCTCTGGTGTGTCCAGGAGTCCGTGTTTTCCCAGCTCTCTATTTTATATTGATTTTAGGAGTTATGTGATTGATCGCTGTTCTTTATCTTCACCTATCACCTGTAATTGATATTTTGAGACAATCACTGAATTCAAGGTATCACACTGGTTCACTATATACATGTATTACTGCATTGGCAGAAAAGAATCATTTGTTTGTTAGATTGATGCCAGAGATATTCTATGTTAACTACACCTGGAAACAACACCTTACCGGCATTTTCTTCTTTTATCGCATTATCACCGGTATATGGTGTTTATGTCTCTCAAGTTATTTGATTTGCGAGAGAATGTTCTGCGTAAGATCAATTTTAAAATCGATACAGGCTATTGACAGGCTGTCTGAAGTATTTCATGCCAGTTTGTAGGCCGTTCTTTACATAAGGATTTTTGTCTACGGATTGCTCAATACCTTGTTTACCTGGTCAAGAAAAAGGGTTCATGGTGGTTGTGACCAGTCAACAGGGGATGTTTTTGCCTCCCAGGCACCTCAACTCACCTCTGGTGTTTCCAGTTGTCCATGTTTGCCCTACTCTCAAGTTTTTATTCTTTATAGGATTTATAAGGTGACTGTTCGTTACCTTCACTGTCATTGTGAAGCAGGGGGAAACATATACATGTAAAACTTATACGTTACCAATTTTGATGCACCAGATGCGCATTTCGACAAATAATGTCTCTTCAGTGATGCTCAACCGAAATGTTTGAAATCCGAAATAACTATGAAGTTTTAGAGCTAAATATAGCCAAAATCAGCGTGCCAGGAAAGTGGAGCCAAATTCGTCCAAGGATAAGAGCTATGCATGAGGGAAATAATCCTTAATTTTGAAATGAATTTCTAAATTTTATAACAGCAATTAAATATACATCCGTATTTTCAAGCTAGTAACGAAGTACTTAGCCACTGGGCTGTAGAGACCCTCGGGGACTAACAGTCCACCAGCAGAGGCCTCGACCCAGGGGTCATAATGTAAAACTTATACGGTACCAATTTTGATGCACCAGATGCGCATTTCGACAAATAATGTAATAAAGTATAGGTGTAATTGCATTCACGGGAACGTAAATGATTTTACTAAAAAATGCAACCCTTTAAAACCCGGACGTTTTCATACTATTGAAAATAATGATTATTTACTATTAAAACTCTGAGAGTGATTTCAAAACGGAGGGAAATGCACAGATCTACGACAACCAGACTGAAAGCAGAAATAAAAGTGTTTCTAAAAACTAAAAGAAGTTTATAACATATATTTTTATGATAATGTCTATACGGCCATGGGTAACGGTGAGATATAGACCATCTTAAAGAGGATGAAGTTTGTAAACTTTCGCGCCAGTTATGACGTACCTAAAATACATAAACGTCGAATGGACAGTTTTGTGGGAGTAGTTGTTATTTGTAAATATTTTTATAATTTAAGATAGGTTCGAAATGATTTACACCTATCTTTTTGTCTTGATATTTGTACCCATCTTCAATTCTATTATAATACTTATCTTCAAATTAATTGAAGATATATTACAATGATTTAAAAATAAGTGCAAATATTTTATTTATGTTGATTTGGCATCCTATAAGATTGATGTATTGATTTTCTGAACAGTTGCTAACATCGTTGAGTAAAAATTGGTTATTAAAACCCCAAAACAAAACAAAAATAACTTTAATGGGCTCAAATGTTACAAAACAAAATCAAGACAGACCATACAAATGTACAGTGAAACAAATTCATTCATATAGACATAACGCTCACGGCGGGTGTGACCGATTGACAGGGGATGCCTACTCCTCCTAAGCACCTAATCCCACCTCTGGTATGTCGAGGGGTCCGTGTTCCCCAACTCTTAGTTTTGTATTCTTTGTAGGAGGTATGAGATTGATCTCTGTTCGTTATCTTCACCTTTATGGGAGTTATGAGATTGATCACTGTTAGTTATCTTCACCTTTATAGGAGTTATGAGATTGATCACTGTTCGCTATCTTCACCTTTATAGGAGTTATGAGATTGATCACTGTTCGCTATCTTCACCTTTGTAGGAGGTATGAGATTGATCTCTGTTCGTTATCTTCACCTTTATAGGAGTTATGAGATTGATCACTGTTCGCTATCTTCACCTTTGTAGGAGTTATGAGATTGATCACTGTTCGTTATCTTCACCTTTATAGGAGTTATGAGATTGATCACTGTTCGCTATCTTCACCTTTATAGGAGTTATGAGATTGATCACTGTTCGTTATCTTCACCTTTATAGAAGTTATGAGATTGATCACTGTTCGCTATCTTCACCTTTGTAGGGGGTATGAGATTGATCACTGTTCGCTATCTTCACCTTTTCATACAGTGGAATAGATTTCTATCAAAGACGAATTCATTTTCGAAATAATTTTCAAACCTCAAAGCGACGTGATAGGCCAAGTTTACAGAGTCATGCAGTGCTGCTGTGCTTTAGTTCTTGTTAATCAATATAATGTATAGATTTTCTGTTACATATGTACATGACATTACACCTCCTTGTGATTCGATGTTTGTAAAAGAAAAAGTATCAACAAGTTTAGTTTGTTTGATTTACGTCCATTCGAGAATTTGTCTTTCATATTGAGACGTCAACAACTGAAATACCACAAATTTAGACCCATGCTACCTAGTTTACATTTGGTCTGGGATGCTCCCACGGAGTCCGTAATCTGGACGTTTCGACTTTTGACCTTGCTGTGCGACATCCGTGCGATGACAGACAGAGACTATGAAAAATTTTCATATGGAATCACGCACTCCGTGGCCTCTACGATATTGTTTAGCTTAAAGTTATACAAAGTAATATCATAAACCCGTAGCCTGAGCACAGATCGTTTAATGTATTACACGATTTCCGCCCGGTCATTACGCGCAAGACGTGAGCTGATCGGACAGCAAACGCACGTTTAAGACATTTGGGCAAACATATTGTAGTCTCGTGGGGTATTCGAACGCTCTTGTACGAGAGTCTCGAGGGTTCTGAGTGAAATTTGCGGAGATCGTTTGGACTATTGTATAATTGCACGGTGTTCGAACAATTTCCGCACAGCTATCGTACGGATTTAACCCGACGTCTTTACGAGAGTCCAAATAAAAAAAATGGCACGACGCCCGTCTGTTATGCAAACGTAAACGCCCCTTACATTGCCCTTAAATCTATACTTATAAAGTAACCAATTTTATCAATAAACTCTGAAACGCATGTCCCAGAGTCACTGCTTGCACCTTTAATATTGTTTCATATGTGAGGTGAAGTGTCCTTAAGTTATATTGAAATCTTACTTGATCAGTAAATATCGTAAAATTAATTAAAACTCTACTTTCGTTTTCGATAGTGGCGTATCTAAGCCAGTTTTCTTCTTTTTTTATGACATATGATATGAAGTAATTCCGTTGTTTTTCGATGATTAATTTTGATCATAGAGAAGAAATAAGTATTAATAATTGTTGAATAAATAAAATATGCCTGTCCGTTTCTTCAATCCGTGATTATAGTCTTGAATCAGATACTATTCCTTCGCTAAAATAGATGTCAAAACTCATTCTAATAGCAAAGAAAAAATGTAAATCATTATGCATGTACATGTATTAATTGGTAACATTCAAACAATAAAGACTTCTTAAGCTTGTATTCAACTTGCGATAATTCAGAAGAAAACGGTTTGCTTCTGGGTATTGCTAAAACGCGGAACGGAAAATGGAACGGAAAATAGTGTATGCAATAATGTTATGAGGAGGTCAGCATTTGTAAAATCAAAAGGCTTAATATGAACAAAGGAAGCAGAAATTACAGAGAGCGGGAAGTAATCTACAGAATCCACCGTTTCATATACTTCATCCTAATGCATATGTATTTTAAAACCATTTACTTGCCATGAAAAATATTAAGCAAGCGCCTGTGGGTACCATGGTTTTCCTTGGCTTTGTTATTTTCTGCCCCCTCCTCTTTTTCCCGGCTTTTTCATTAACCCCCCCCCCCCCCCCCCCGATTGTGACAGTGTGTTGTTTCACAAATAAAGAAGAAAAAATAATAAACATACTGAAAAATACTTGAATTATAATTTAACCCCTTTCAAATTTTAAATCCAAAGAATAACCTCCCCCCCCCCCCCCCCGAAAACAACATTGTAAAAGATAAAATAATTTTTTCAACATTTTTCGCCAAACATTAAATCGACCTTGCTTTTATTCGAACTAGATATTTTTAAGATGATTGAATTTGAATTTACTTCTACACCTGGTATAATATGCATTTATGTATCACATCAAATTTAAAAGCAAACGAGTACGGTGTGTATGAAAGGTTTGCCTCATTTGGGATGAATTTATGCGAAAGTTCGTACTTGCGGGTTAGTGTTGAGCCCTAAGAGACATAGCGGGAAAGAAAAATTGAAACAGAACCAATGAAAACTAAGGCGAAGTTTATGATCCATGGCAAGGAATTAACAGATTTACTTCATAATATATGGAATAGCTACATGTACAAGGCTAACATAGAATTCATGCTTAAATGGAATTAAAACGTCATCTCATGATTATTAATCTAAATGTTAAGATACAAGTATTTGGTTTAGAATAAACTGCCAGAAGTACTTCCTATTTAGGATTGGAGTACTGCGGTCACTAAGTCAAAATAATAAATCGAACACAAAATGTTTAACTTGTTGACTTAATAAGATCATGAATTATTATTGATTTATACATACCACACTCCCTGTTGTAGGTACACACATACACGGTATTATGTGTAAATACGTGTACTTGTGCGTTAATGACGTTTTGCCAGGAGGGGGCGCATACAAAATATAAATCACGTGTGTTCTTTCCTTTCTCTTCCCATAGGTGTCGCTGCTCGCTAACACATCTGTCAATGCCGAACTTTCAAAATTCTTGTAAAACGCTTTTTAAATTCTTATACTTGTACACGTTTACTTCGCTTAATCAATTTATGATGCAGAATTTTAAGATAATTTTTTTTTACCGCTTGTAAACAAATTCCCAAAATTTTTATTTTAATCATAACAAAGTAAACCCCCCCCCCCGATTTTTTGTGTTATCTTAGTTACATTTTAAATTATGTTCCGTTTTTCGTTCTGTTCCGTTTTCGTTCTGTTTCGTTTTCCGTTCCGCGTTTTAGCAACACCCTTTGCTTACTAGTAATACACAGAGTTAGTTTAATACAGGGAGCCGATATCTACAATTCTTGGCTCTTCGTTCATATTTTACCGTTTCGTTATCGGTCACATTAATTATGAAGGGGTCGACAAAACAGATAATTCTCATGAAACGAGGTATGGAACCAACTTCAGTTACGGAGGTTGAGTCACACCTAAGATTTTGTCAGGATAATATCTATCAATTATTGGGCGCTCAAGAAGAACGGCTTTGACTAATTCCTGAATCGGAGGCAGCATTATGGCGATATAAATCCGAACACACATTAAATTAAGATTCACGTAATACGGAACTCGACAAGAAATCGGTGCACTTGTAATAATTGAATATGTCAAAGAAAAAATCAACCTCAGTCAGTTCAGTCATTGTAGCAATTGATGTTTGCACGATTCCAATAAAGAGTTTGTGTTTTACGGGTATCATCATTCAGAGGCTGACATGAATCGCAAATATGGACTGTTCCTAAGCTATCACATGATCAAATCTGGGGAGGGCTTTTCTCTTTTCAATTTAGAAATAAGTTGCTTATTGATATTCTGTCTGGAAGATAAAATTGTTGCATTTTGTCGTTGTCGTTCACAATAAATTATAGTTGTTAGTGAGTTTAAAGATTGTGTTTATGGAAGACATTTTAAGAATCCTATATCATATTGTAAATGTTGTCCTTTCGTTCTATATATGATATACTGTATATGAAATCCACGTGAATCTAATTATTAGCAAAAACACATGTGCTTTAAATTTCTCTAACGATTCATAAACTTCATGAGAGAGGATTGCGTAGTATTTTTGTCACCTGTTATATTCGATGCGGGTTTATGATTGTGAGATGTCTGTAAGAGTAGTGTTGACAACATTGATATGAAGGATGATTCAGATGTATCATTCTGAATTGCTGAGAATGCAAAATTATCTCATGCTCTATAAGGTTGGCTCCTGTTATTCATATAAAACAGAGAAAAAGTAGGGAAGTTTGATTCGAGATTTTACAGCCAACCAGAGAAGTCATGGTACATCTCAGCAATGCATGTTGCGACACCTATCGGTAGATTTGAAGGAAGAAAACACCCACAATACAATTGATTGACCTATTCTCACTTCCGAGGAACTCGATGTAACTTAAGCCCGATATTATTTTACATGGTTACTTTAACTGTGCCACGGTTTACAACTGTTTCGCATATTGCTTCTGCAGTTATAGAGACTGGAACCAGATAGTCATAAAATGCTTACAATATACCGGAAATAAAGAGTCAGGCAACCAGTGAAAGCCATTATTTTGATTACGAAGCATTGTCAGCAGGAAGTATGATGGGCAAACAAACACGATATGACTACAGGTATGCCAGGCTTCAGTTTGGTTCAGCAACGATTCACAATTCATGTATTCATTTGCTGATAGTAGCCATCTCTATAGACGTCCCAATATTTGTTTTCACGACTTGGAGGCAGCATCGTAACGGATACTACCAGCGATAGAACCAGGCTAGAACTAGACTAACGCACAATTAAAAGCACAATCACACATCGACAGAAACAGTCTAAACCACAATGATACAGTGATAGAACCAGACTAAAGCACAATAACACAGCGATAGAACCAGTCTAAAACACAATGACACAGCGATAGAACCAGTCTAAAACACAATGACACAGCGATAGATTGACTAATTGATTGATTGACTGATGTTTTCCGCCACACTCAACAATTTTTCAGTTATATAGTGGCGCCCAGTTTTTTATTGGTGGAAGAGAAAACCCAGACACAATGTACCTGGAAAGAGACCACCGACCTTCCGAAAGTAAACTGGGAAACATTCTCACTTACCGGCACGAGCGGGATTCGAACCTGTACCGACAGAGGTGAGAGGCCGTGTGATTTTGAGCGCGATGCTCTAACCACTGTGCCACGGAGGCCCTCACAGCGATAGAACCAGACTAAAGTATAATGACACAGCGACAGAACCAGACTAAAACACAATGACACAGTGATAGAACCAGACTAAAACACAATGACACAATGATAGAACCAGACTAAAGTATAATGACACAGCGACAGAACCAGACTAAAACACAATGACACAGCGACAGAACCAGACTAAAACACAATGACACAATGATAGAACCAGACTAAAGTATAATGACACAGCGACAGAACCAGACTAAAACACAATGACACAATGATAGAACCAGACTAAAACACAATGACACAATGATAGAACCAGACTAAAACACAATGACACAATGATAGAACCAGACTAAAACACAATGACACAGGGATAGAACCAGACTAAAACACAATGACACAATGATAGAACCAGACTAAAACACAATGACACAGCGATAGAACCAGACTAAAACACAATGACACAATGATAGAACCAGACTAAAACACAATGACACAGCGATAGAACCAGACTAAAGCACAATAACACAATGATAGAACCAGACTAAAACACAATGACACAACGATAGAACCAGACTAAAGCACAAGGACGGCTTAAAGTTTGGAGTCGGACATTTTACCTGACATCGCGTCACAACATTAACTTTGATCACATACTGTTTGAAGAACAACCACATTCGTACGAAGATATGAAATACAGCCCTGCCTTGTCCCGCTGACTCAGCAGTCTTGATCCCCGTCTTCAGGATGAACTATACGGATACGTGGTCATGGTGTCCGGATAGGTCCATTTATAAAAGTGCGCGTTAGTCACAACACGCCGTCACGCCAACAAGCAACGCACCTTCGCGCTCTTACGCCAACAAGCAACGCGCCTTCGCGCCGCCACGTCAACAAGCAACGCGCCGTCACGCCAATAAGTAACGCACCTTCCAAATATTTACTTTGTTAAACACAACTCTGATTCTCTGAAGTTGATATTTAAAAATGCTGTAATTCCTCATTGACAGTATCTACGTAGTCTTTGGTGATTAGGTCTTTCAACAATGTGTTGGTATTACCATGGGCACGACTTGTGTTCCTTTTACTTCTGATCCATTTTTGTGTTACTATGAGGCCGAAGTTATTTAAAAGCCTCTACACGACAAGGAAAATTTTCTTTCTGTTGCCATCAACTTGACAGTTATATCGACGACGTTTTATCTATTAACAATATTCATTTCTATCCATATGTCAATTCGATATATCCCTGTGAATTCGAAGTAAAAGATAAGACAGAGTCTTCTACATCTGCTTCATATTTGGATATTTTATTGACATAGACGTTAATGCCAAATTAACAACTCGACATTATGACAAACGGGATGACTTCAGATTCTCCGTCGTCGACTTCCAATATCTATATAGCAATATTCTACTATCACCCGGACATGATGTTTATGTCTTTCAAATGATTCGATAAGAGCCTGTTATCTGTGTGACCAATCTTCTACTTGATACGGCTAGGCTACTGGCAAATAAGTTGATGTTACAGGGATTTCAAGAATCTCGTTTGATGTCTAAAAATTCTATGATCTTTACGATAATGAAAGGTGAAAATAACGTACAGTGATCAATCTCATAACTCCTATAAGCAATACAAAATAGAGAGTTGGGCAAACACGGACCCCTGGATATACCAGAAGTGTGATCAGGTGCCTAGGAGGAGTAAACATTCCCTGTCGACCGGTCACACCCGCCGTGAGCCCTATATCTTGATCAGGTAAACGGAGTTATCCGTAGTCAAAATCTGTGTGCCAAGAACGCCCTAACAATCCGTATGAAACATATCAGACAGCATTTGACCCAATGATAGGTTGTGTATTAGCAAAATAGATCGTTATAATGACCATAGTATTTTCGAAATGTTGACTTTAAAATAGACTGTTAGAACCCCTGCACCATCAACATAATCTACTTTTCAAATACAACCTGTCATTAAGTCGAATTCTGATGTGTTTCACACCAATTGTTAGGCCGCTCTTTGCATAGTGATTTCGACCATGGATTGCTCTGTTTACCTGATCAAGATATAGAGCTTATGATGGGATGTTTACTCCTCCTAGCCATCTGACCCCAAGACTTGTGCTTGTCCTACTCTTTTTTTCTTCTTCTTTTTTTTTTTTTTATAATTTATTAATTCTTTTTTTTTTCCACAAATATTGATATAAGACAAAAGAACATTTGTCATTTTTTCTAACCACTTTCACACTCAAACTCATTTTGTTGGTAAATGCTTGCATTTTTAATATAATTGTAGAAGAAAAAATGATAACAATACAGAGTAAATAAATAAAAGTACACGTGCCTTCAAAAGTAGGAAAAAAATATTGCTTAAAATAGCAAAATTATTTTTTTTTTGTGTTGTCAAAAAGTGTTTTCCATACATGCCAGGTATTTTCAAATTTTTGTATTTCTAACTTCTGATACGCATTTTTCAACTTTGTATTTGTTGTATAGATAGAACAATAATTTCTAGACTCTTGTCAATTTGTTGGGGGTTTTTTCAAACAAGAAAAATATATTGTTTTGAATATAGGATAAGGAAATTTACAATTCTGTTGCCTTTCGACAATTGGAGTTCATCTAATAAAATATGAAGTACATTAAAACCTATTCTTTTGGAAGTTGTTTGATAAATGTGCATGCTCAGATTGCTCCATAATATAGATAGTTTTTCATCATTACAAAAGGTACAACAATCGAAAGACACAACATTGATTTTTTAAAGATAATAATTGACAGGCAAAATTCTATGAAGTATTCTATATTGTAACCATTGGATAGTAGAATCCTTGGTAGTCTTAAAACATACAGTAAAAACATCCTTAACACATATTTCTATTCCATAAGCTACGCTTGTCCTACTCTGAATTTTGTATTCTTTATGGATTATAATGAGATTGACCACTTTTGTTTTCTTCCCCATTCATACTAACTGTTCTTATCATGATAAAACAATTCTTACACATGCGGAAGACGCTGAGTTTTGTTGCACTAAAGGCATGAAGAATGCTATCGAAAAGAAAATATCACATGAAAGTTTTATCTGTGATTTAATAGTGTGTCAAATTCGCCGGAACAGCCAATGTTTCTTTTTAATTACGGATTCCTTGATCACAGTCCATTTAGTTAATGAGGACGTCGATACGCATTGGTTTGTACACAAAAAGCAACACTATACACCACAAAATCAACATTCCCCCTTTAAACGGAAGCCAGAAGATTACTTCCGGTTCGTGGTGACCTGTTGAAAAAAGAAAATATTTTTCGTTTCATTATAGTGAAAATGTGCGTGAAAACAATATTTACACAACATACGTATCTTCACCTGCTTGGTTTCATGCATATGTACAATTCTGTTGGCATCTAGTTTCTCACATTTTTTCCCTACGAACAAAATTCATCAAACAAGTAAAATATCTAGTCAGGGTGTAATTCTTCTATTCCATTCTACCTCCATATATATGTTACCATAGCATTATCATCATATTTGAATTCCTTTATTCTTCTAAAAAAAAAAAAGCTGCATATTGTGAAAATGATTGCAATATCTTACAGAAACAATGATGAAATGTGTCACTGTGCAAAGGAAATAGTGCATGACACTGCTTACCAACGTATCTATGGTTTACAGTTAATTCATTATTCACTCGTTTTAGATACTCTAACATGTAAAAAGATACATTGCCCTTTTTTATTTCATCAAAGTAGAACAAAATAAATTCTTTATTTCCTGGGATTAAAATTTTGTCTAAGGAATTAATGATTTAAGATTCTATTTGATATGCAAATCGACGCTATTACAAGCTTAAGATCATAGGCTGATTTTAATTAGACTCGAACTGAAATGAAGGCTTAGCTTCTAGTGTTCTTTACTTCTTCTTTCCTTCAGGACAAAGATCCAGAGTCGGTGTTTCTGTTTTCAGTAATAGAAAAATTGTTTCCATCCGTATTTGTTGTTAACGACTGCAGTCATCAATTTCTCAAAGTTTTGGCAATTTATAGAAAATCGTTACAATAGTGTTACATATATTTATTATATACCCCTTATGCATTTTTAAATCCACATTTATAAGATAATAGATATGATTCAAATTATCTAAAACACAGACCTACAGTTAAATTATATTTTGCGTACGCAGTTTTGTTTGTGACGCGGTCTATGATTTCCACACAAAAAACGTTGCGCTGATGTATTGTGAGTAACGTCATCAGTTTCATAGGATACTGATCAGAAATCAGAAAACCACAGTGTGGTGATCCGGAAAATGGAATCACACTCTGTGAAATCCACAGTATCAAAAAACGAAATATTGATGGGTATATAATAAATGTAAATATCTACACACTTAAATGTTTCATATATCAGGGAGAAAGTTAACAGTTTTATCTTCCTGCCTAATCCCATTCAGTATTGAATAAAATATTGTTTAAATTACACACATATATATATATATATATATATATATATATATATATATATATATATATTTCAAAGGATGAAGTTAACAGTGACATGTCATTAAACAACGAGAAAAGAATAGGGACAAAAATACTATGATAGTAGTCAAAATTTTATTTCATTTACAGCTTCATTCTTCACGTGATGGACAAATTCTTAAGGAGATGTGCATAGCAAATCTCTGTGCCAAAACACAACACGTGTTCAGAAGAGAAAAAAGTGTAGCACATCTTTTCATCATTGGTATGGTCTGTTTGCATTGTACTTTGCTCTAATAATATACAGCTATGTTTGAAGCAAAACATCGGTTTTTAAAGATAATGGTGATGCAAATTCAAGCGTGGGATGTTAGCTGCAGCGATCGTTAATGGTAAACAGGTAGGACAACACAAAGTTGAGGAATAATAAAAACTTAGCCATGAGGTCAAAAGGTTAACTGAAAAAATAGTTTATCCAATCGCTAAGCAAGTGTTACCTGTTCTTACGTAATTGGCCGCACCTGGCTCTTTTTTCTGAATGTGCTGAGTGTAATTTGGCATACCCAATGATTTACAACTATAAAAAACGACACATTCATCAAACTTTTACCATAAGTAAAAACAATACATACAATGATGTACTGTTGACAAAGTATTTTAAACTTCCCATTGGCAAGTTGAGGGAATTCCGCTCAACTTTGAAAGACAAAGCTTTTTTTTTTAGTATTAACCATATGCAGGTGTATGCAAACATAACGCACTTCAAATTCATATCATTCTGAAAGCATTCGAACAACAAACGTTTTACCTCAATGAACTCATTCGTTTCCTTTTAAAGCTTTGAATACTAACTGTTCAGAAATCCCAAACGGTAAGACATTTATTATCATTCATCATGGTAAAAATACATAATAACTAGAAAGCATAAAAACTTTCTCATGATTTTTTTTTTCAATTATCTACCGTTTGATATTGATAACATTTCTCGATATTAATATCGCACACCGTGAAAATATATTTATGATCTGTTCAAAGAGTTTCCCAAATTCATACGATGATACCAAATAGTCTGTACAAATTGGCAACCACTGGTTTTGAAATAAAGTTTTGTTTAGTGCTCTCTTTTTATGAGAACATGAATTATACGACGATTTGTCAACCCTTATAGATTGTATCTCTACTCTTGATAAACACGTTCAATACACGTCTTACAGGGCCACGACAAGATCAAGACTTCAGGTCAAGTGTGTACACCGATGAATATCGAAATCAAAGGCGGTATCCACCGATACGAGAGTGAGATAATAAAGTTTGAGGGAGAACACTGGCACTAAGTGTGTGGCATTTCAAGTCCATCCTCGTGAATCAAATGTTAGCAACATTTTATTTGGATCACTCAATTTTTTCCGTTCAGAGTATTTGCCCTTCCTACATGTAATACGAAAACGGCAGGAATCAAAGGGAGGACTTTTGTTAATGACTTAGAATCACATTAACAACAAATGTGCCATAATTATTTCTAACTTACCAAAAACGAAAATCACAAAGCCGCAGAATGCGCCATAATTATTTCTAAGTTACCTAAAACGAAAATCACAAAGCCGCAGACAGCTGTTACTTGTTTCTTTCTTTTATCCGATAAAGGTACGTGTATATGGCAAGAAAGTTAATTTTACGTTGAACTTCATTCATGAATTCATAATGTTTGGGTCTGGGTGATATTTCATTAAGAATCCAAATCTGACTTCAGAAATCTCTCTCTCTCTCTCTCTCTCTCTCTCTCTCTCTCTCTCTCTCTCTCTCTCTCTCCACCGACATATTTATTTCATGAAAAGTATGCTGATGTGAAGTGTTGCAGTTCATCATACCCTGATGTACCCCCCCCCCCCCCCCCGAAAAAAATACTGCAGTTTATACGTCCATGCATCTTCAAAAACGAAATTAATTTCCTGTATTTACATTCTTTCTTTTTTTTTCTTCTTTTTTTTTTTTGAAATCCCAGCCATTTACTTATTATTCGCTTTTATTTTTCTGTCGTTAAAATACATGCAAAAACTACCACACTCGAATTCACGTTCCCGCGATTTGACGTACATGTACATACGAGTCATTTGGCCATATTAGGTATTCGAGTAAAATAAGAAATCTACGGTAAATAGCCGTTCTATATTTATCAAGATTCATAAGGAAATGAAAATTCATGAAAAAGAAAGAAATTACTAAAAAGATAAGAAGTTATCGAAGATGAGAAACTTGTTCAACACACTATTTTCTATTGTCAAAAGATTTAAATTTCAGGGTCATTTTGTTTAACTAACATTAGAGACACCGTTTGTTCACCATCAGTCTAGCCTTTATAACACATTGTCATAATGATCGCATACCTTGGAAAATAACTATCAGCAATTTGTTCTTTAGATTTTAAAACCTAAAAGGATAGCTCTGCGGAACAAACAAACAAAAAATGATTAAAAAAGAAAGAAAGAAAGAAAAATTAAAAAAAACAAGAGATGTGTCAACTGCAGATCAGGGATTACAATTTTTCAGGTGACTTTCCACTAGACATTTTTCTCTAAATAAGATACTTTTGAAAGTTTTCAATATTAACACACTATTATATACTGTACTTATCCTTCACTTACAATTCCATATCTCTTTTCTCTGGTGCGTTATTCCTTCTTCAATTTAGTTGGAAAAGATAGAAATTTTTATCATTTTAACCTATGAAAGAGGGTTTAGAAATTTTATAGACTTGTAGCCTCGTCATGAAAAACGTTGAACTGTGATATCTGAGATGAAGACCGTGAAAAAACTGGCGTCTATCTATGATATTTCATGTTAACAATATCTACGAGATCAGTTTATATTTCAAAAGAATAGGCAAATATCACTTGATTCCACAATCCCTATCAGATTTGATTTATCGTCCTTGCAGGCTATTGATATTTAGGGTAACAAAAATAACTATATTTTCTATAAAAAAAACCAAACAGAATAAATGAAATTTGAATAGGCCTGGGGAGGGGGGGGGGGGCTAGCAATGCTTTTTTTTTCAAATCTTGCAAAAATGAATTCAGTACATATTAAGAAAAAATTGGAATATTCTATGAATTTCAAATAATCCTGAATTTCAGTTTCCGTACCAATAGGGGATATAATTATCACTCTGTAAGTAAACTCATTTAGTAATTGGAATCAGATTAACAAATAGAACCAAACAATCAATTAAATTAAAATCAAGCCTTAGAAAAGAAAAGAAAAAAAAACACCCAGGACACTGACAAGAATTTGTTTTGTACAAAACTTGAAATGTATCCGAAAATACAGTAGAATTCTAGATTTTTACCAGATAATTTATCTGCACCACGAGATACGTAAATATATTTCAGTTTTTTGTCGAAACATACATGATCATATAAGCATAATCTTTTCACAATCTTTCAAAGCATAAGCAGTATAATGACGGATGTGGGCAAACGCATGTAATATTGGAAGCGTACATGTACTTTCTGTATTATGTCATTAACCCTGACTATAATCATTATCAACTTCACAATGGTTAAAACATCAGTATATTCAGATGTGAAACAGATGCGCGACGCGTGCCTCAAACTGCCGGCAAACAAACACTTGTTTTACATGTTGCATTTCACTCTGACATAGATCTGTCACACACGTGCAATTATAGAGTGGATATCACAGGTTCACTCACCTCTTCCAACCTTTTCACTTTCATGTCCAGAAAAGGGAAGATAAAAAAACATAAATTTAAAATGATGTAAACGTATTGAATAATAGAATCACCTTTTATCAAGTTTATTGTTCATGTTTGCTGCATAAAAAACACATGACTGGAAAATGTCAATCTAGTTAAAATTAGATCTTAGATCCGCTCACATACTCGCTACACAAACAAGTATGTGAGCGAATCTAACATCTAATTTTAACTAGATTGGGAAAATGTTTGAAAATTCAAACATTGACCTCACGTTTTTATTGTGTGAAATCGAATAATTGACGAACAACTTGTTTAAATAGATTGCAAATGCCAGGTGGCAGGGGATAGTTTTTTTTTGGGGGGGGGGGGGGGGGATCTGAAATATGTGGGTAGGGGGTATACATCAAAGTCAGATTATGACAGACTAATGAAAAATCATATTTCCCTTTTATGTCAATAATTGTATTTCATATTGGTGTAGTTAATAAATTATGACCCTAAATTAAATGTGATCTATACATACTGGTGCTGGTGCACAAAACATGCTCAAAGCAGGTGCCCCTTTCTCGTTTCGATTTTCTCTCATTTGGGCTAATCCGCACCACTCCAACACCATCACAGTAGCAATTAAGCGAGGGGATTTAGAGACGGCACAATCAAGAACCCTGTCTGCCCATCTTAAAAATCTACCTTTCATATGGGGCCATCCACCTTCCCTCTCAGCTACAGACCTTTTGCTGGACCATGCATGTTTTCACCGTAATTTCTTCAGCAACTGACCACGTGTCTTAGTTACGTATTTGCACCCATTCATATGCTAGAAATCATGGTGACACCTACATGTTGTATATCAACATTTTTATTAAGCACTCAGCTACATTTGACATGTATCCTAAAATTATTCTATACATTTTAACACATGTAATATCACTTCAAATATGAGGTATTTCCATTTTTAAAGAAAGTTGACCGGGCCTATAGTGCGCGAAACTGTCCCCTGCTACCCCAGTAAGTTAGAAAAAAGAAACACCGTACATTTTATATAGTTATATTTGACTTAGGATGGAGATACATGATTACCACTGTGGGTTTTGCATTCAATGTTAGTTAATAGAAATATTCCTTTCTCACGGGTCTCCAAACGTAGAAATATTACACAAGCTTAAGATTTTAAAATCCTTGCGCTCTTGTGACTGTCTCCCGCCGAGAGGTAACTGACAAAAGGATGAATGAAAATGTTAAAAGAAGGAATTGAAAAAGAATATATTCAAATTATTTTGTAATTAAAGAGCAAGAATGACATTTCGCAGTCGTAACTGACATAACTAAAACTGAAATTAATAAGTTACAGGCTATCTGTTGTCGGGTTAACAATGGCCTTATGTTATAGTCCAGCGCAAAATACTTTGAAATCGATGAATATTGTATATACATGTATAAGCAAAACCATATCTTATTATACAGGAAGACTGCTTCAATGAACGTCTTTCATTGACACTATGAATCAAAGCAACAATTGAGAAGTAAATATAATTTTTGAAAATACATGACATTGAAGGTATGAGCTGCGACGCTTGATGCCAGCGCTTCATGAAAAGTGTGCAGGCGCGAAGCAGTGCTGTTCATACCCCAATCTGATTAAAATCTGTGTAGCGACATAACAATAACGGAGCGGATCAAAGAACTGAATTTAATCAGACTTTTCATACCCTCGTGTATTTTTTTAAAATATGAAATTTATCTGTTATATTTACATTTTACTTTGACTTCTGTCGGAACTCTAAGCCGTTACACATTTATAAAGATTCAAACGCACATTGTTCCCATTCATGTGGAAATGACTATCATTTCAATTGGTAAAATTATTGTAAAAAATTAGTAAATATTGTAATTCATTTTTACATTTATCGACATTATATGAAGAGAGGTATGAATCATGCCTATATTTATTTTCGATGTATTTCAGCTGACTGATGGAAACAAACGAGAAAGTTAACACCTGTAATTTCAACATTTATTCATTGACTGATGGAGCCAAGATTTTGTTATTAAGTCTCCATATTGGAAGAGAGCACTTGAGCAAATGAACATAGGAACCACCACCTTCAGAGCATCGAGAAACATTGATTGCATTTCCCTCTTCATTTTCATGCTCAGACAACCGTAAGGGGCAGAGGTAATGATGAAACACGTTCTTATTATCTAGATTCCCAGTGGCTCCGAGTAGAACTGACGTACACACAATATGGAGTCTCCTTATTAGTTACCAAATCATTGTCCATTTCATATATTAGCCATTGAGCAAGAGAGGATGATAAAGGATGTTCATTAATGCATTAAATCTAATCGGCCCATGGCAAGGACGTCTACAGAAACCGTTATATGCTTTCAGCCATTTAATAAGACACTTCAAGGTTATTTCAAGAGATTTACTAAGAGCTAATATGGTATATAGTGGAATACGAAAATGTGTTACGTCATCAGGCGCGTAGCTGCCTACACGCAAGTACGCAACTGCATACACATCATTTGCGATAGAGAAAAAGAGGGGGTTATAAGTTATAATTTTTAATCATAATGTCCATTCAATCAAATTCAAAGTCCTTTTTTAATTTCAAATCATCAACATCATGTCGAATATCACTTTAATGTACATTATATATGTACATGTAGTAGACGGATTTAGGATATTCGTTGTTTTCAGTAACATTTACCATCCATACCAGTCGAAAACAACGAAGGAAAGCGAAGAATTTACAATTCGCAAAACAAAGCCAGTCCAAGTACACACGGTGAGTTGGCACAATGAAACACTTTAGACAGTAATTTTGTGTCTTCTTTTTGTTTTGGAAATTGACAAGAAACCCTGTTTCTACGCACAAAAATAGGTGATTTCATTGGTAAAACCCACCAGGAGCTTTCCGGGTTTCGCCTCCTGGGCTCAGTCTTAAGGCGGCCACCAGACCCCTTGTCGTACTTTGCGTACACACCATTTTCTTTCTGGCTACGCTCCTGGTCATGAAGTTTGCATCCGATGCATTGTCAAATTAAACCCAATGAAATAAATGTATGTTTGGTCTAGTATACCAGTTACTCAGATTTTTACTTGTGCATTTTACTTTATTCCGGGGTGGGGGTGGGGTGGGGTAGTGAGTGGTTAGGATTTGTTTCTCTTTCATTATATATGGATGTTATAGTGCCAGTATGCCATAAACTTTGTTAAAAATATTTGTATTTGTCTCTGATATCAGTTGTGTGTAAATATAATACTTAAAAACACTAGCATGTGAAACTATTCCACTTCTAGAAACATGTATTTTGAAGTCTAGAATCTCTTTCATTGCTCTTTCAAAAATTGCATGAAGAAAACAAGAACTAAGAAAACGTGGGACCAATGTGAAAAAAAACCTATTTATTTTTACTGTTGATTTATAGGGAATTCATCTTTAAACAATATATGTATGGTTTGTTAGGACCAGCTTACACTGGTTTTCAGTTAACCTGGAGTAACTATCTAACCCGCGTCTTAATACATATTGCATTTCATGTGGGTTTACTTAAAGCACTGCGGCTTGGAATGGGTTATAATTACTTTGATGCTTTTCAAAGAATCTAATAAATAAACTGTCATAAATATCGTAGATGAAAATATTTCTGGTTAATCAAGAACCTCGTCACATATGAACGATTCAAAATTAAATTAAGCTTTTATATATTGTACACAATAATTGTGCATATTCATTCTCTTCGCGTTCACATAAAACTTGCATTCTCTCACCAGAGGGCGCGTTACTCAAGTAGTGCGAGGAGCGCATGGAACTCTGGGTAGAGAATGATAAAACTTGATGTAAGGGGAAAACGACACGATTCATGACGGAAACGAGTTACCATACCAAGTGCGATTGTGGTGTGAGGTCATACTTTATTTACACGAGTTAATCCGGATTAACTTTGTAGTCTAACTAGTTAAATCACTTTACACGGGTTAATCCGGATTAACTTTGCAGTCTGACTAGTTAAATCACTTTACATGAGTTAATCCGGATTAACTTTGCAGTCTGACTAGTTAAATCACTTTACACGAGTTAATCCGGATTAACTTTGCAGTCTGACTAGTTAAATCACTTTACACGAGTTAATCCGGATTAACTTTGCAGTCTGACTAGTTACTGATTTAACTGAATTTGTATGGCATATACAACAAATATTTAAACAATAAAATGCTTTCTTTGTTGTTTCATCGGGTGATGAAGGCAACAAGCATTGCAGGAAAAATGCGGGTTACGGGGGTTACCCGATGAAACAACAACAAAAAGAGATTTTATTGTTTATATTTTTATGTACATGTATCCTTTACAAATATAAACTAGATTTAAGTACTAAAATCATATGGTTGACCCATTCGTAACGTTAAACAGAACAACCAATGCACCCTTTGACCTTGATGACGCTCCATATTTGGTAATTTTACACAGACAGGTGGTACTAAAAAATCGGATCGAACTAGTTCGTAACAAACATGCATTCATTGTCCTTGATGAAAACAATGCCAATTTCAAAAGAAAGATGAGAAAAGATTCTGTGAATGTAAATGTATAGAAATAAATTTCTATCGCGCTTCGTGAAGTCAGCTGGCGCCGTGAAGCGGTGAAGCGTCCCAGTTCCTTCTCTACTCTCATCTCTGTCGGAATTCCAAGTTTTGGAAATAGACGTACTGTAATTATCAAAATCCATACGCGCATTGTTTACAACTGCACGACATTCATGAGGCTGTCTTTGCAATTTGTAAAGAAACACTGGAGATGTAAATATTAGTAGATGTACGTTTGAGTAATCCAGATCTGTAAATTGTATACAATTTATTTCACAGTGGGCAAGAAGACGTCTTTGTGTGAAGTGATGCTATTAGCTTCTAGATGCAATACGACAACCCATGGTCAGGTCGGTAAAGGGTCGCCAGTGCTGATTTCTATGTTCTGTGGTCACGTGATAGTAACGATAATTGACACGTTGACGATGTTCCTTGACCTTATCACAGAGCCTATGTACAAATGACGTACGAAACAGGTATCATTTTCCGCTTACCCACAAATCCAAGCTTGTTGACGTGCTACGAGTAGATGGTGCGCAGAGGACGAAATCATCACTTAATTAATTGAAAGCGCTAGTAGACAATTTACGTTTTATTGCCATCAAACTGTTGTATCGTTTCTAAAGAAGTTTAGCTAAATAAAGAACAAACTGCTTTGATATGTTACGGACTAAAATACAGCGGTTCGTAGATTCGTAACCTTCCAGACTTTTTAAAAATATAACCTGCATGCATATAAATTGAATGAGACATCTTAAGTATATTTCGTATTCTTGCGATTAAGAAGAATGGCTGTCTAGAGTTGTAAACCGCATACCCATATTATAATCTGGGTCACCCGAATGACGTGTTAAACCTTATCAGATTTAATCAGCTGATGGATCTCCTACTTGGCCCTCTGTATGTGAGGGGAATTCGGATTATGTATTGGTGTGCTGTGTTCATTTATTTGATTTTTATTAATTGCATTTATTATATATGAAGTTCAGTGGAAACTGATAACCCTTATCTAATGATGCGTGTAATCATTGTGATCTACAGAGGATGGTGGAGAGAGAACCGATAGATTACCTGCTACTTCTTGTAGTTATGAGTACGAATTCAAAATGATGCTTTCATTTCTTTAATAACATACCGTGTATATCTGTTATTGAAGGCTATAAGGAATAAATGTCTTCTACGGGGACTGACTAGTGAATAAGCGGTAGGTCTAAATTGCAAAATGATTCTTATTCATGGAGTTATACGATCATTGTGTCATTTATGTCACATTCGGTGAATGGTTGTCATAAATGCATAGGTATATGTCGTCACTAATGTATGATATGTAGTCACTAATGTATGATATGTCGTCACTAATGTATGATGTGTCGTCACTAATGTATGATGTGTCGTCACTAATGTATGATGTGTCGTCACTAATGTATGATGTGTCGTCATTAGTGTATGATATGTCGTCACTAATGTATGATACATGTATGTCGCCACTAATGTATGATGTGTCGTCACTAGTGTTTGATATGTCGTCACTAGTGTATGATATATCGTCACTAGTGATGATGTGTCGTTGCTAGTGTATGATATATCGTCACTAGTGTATAATGTCTCGTCACTAGTGTATGATATGTCGTCACTAGTGTATGATGTGTCGTCACTAGTGTATGATATGTCGTCACTAGTGTATGATATGTAGTCACTAGTGTATAATGTGTCGTCACTAGTGTATGATGTGTCGTCACTAGTGTATGATGTGTCGTCACTAGTGTATGATATGTCGTCACTAGTGTATGATATGTAGTCACTAGTGTATAATGTCTCGTCACTAGTGTATGATATGTCGTCACTAGTGTATGATGTGTCGTCACTAGTGTATGATATGTAGTCACTAGTGTATGATGTGTCGTCACTAGTGTATGATATGTAGTCACTAGTGTATGATGTGTCGTCACTAGTGTATGATCTATCGTCACTAGTGTATAATGTTTCGTCACTAGTGTTTGATGTGTCGTCACTAGTGTATGATGTGTCGTCACTAGTGTATGATATGTCGTCACTAGTGTATGATATGTAGTCACTAGTGTATAATGTCTCGTCACTAGTGTATGATGTGTCGTCACTAGTGTATGATGTGTCGTCACTAGTGTTTGATATGTCGTCACTAGTGTATGATGTGTCGTCACTAGTGTATGATGTGTCGTCACTAGTGTTTGATATGTCGTCACTAGTGTTTGATGTGTCGTCACTAGTGTATGATATGTCGTCACTAGTGTATGATGTGTCGTCACTAGTGTATGATATGTCGTCACTAGTGTATGATGTGTCGTCACTAGTGTATGATGTGTCGTCACTAGTGTATGATGTGTCGTCACTAGTGTTTGATATGTCGTCACTAGTGTTTGATGTGTCGTCACTAGTGTATGATATGTCTTCACTAGTGTATGATGTGTCGTCACTAGTGTATGATGTGTCGTCACTAGTGTTTGATATGTAGTCACTAGTGTTTGATGTGTCGTCACTAGTGTATGATATGTCGTCACTAGTGTATGATGTGTCGTCACTAGTGTATGATGTGTCGTCACTAGTGTATGATGTGTCGTCACTAGTGTTTGATATGTACATTTGTATACTGTTGTTTGATGATTATAAATTTCGTTCTTTTTGTGGTTATGCTTAATCTATGATTTTGTTGCTAATATGAAAGGATACGTTGAGTAATTTACTGTATGTTTTCAGTAAAAAAAATTACTCTCACAAAATTTGATGAAACCACAGCAATATCTGTAAATCAATTGGTGTCGGTAAGTCATTTATGAATTCTTGATTAACACACCTCCTCCAACATTGCATGTCAAATTCAAACTCAACAGCCGAGGAGTTTGCACATGCTTTATCAAAAGGTCAAACCCAATTTCGTCGTAATTCATTTTCGGGGCGATTTTGCATCTCAAATACAGATATTCATTTCTTGTCCATTTAGGGCTAGCCATTGAAGCTGTATGGGATACTGGATTCAACCTGAGTCATTACGAGAGTATGTCAATACAACTAGGAGTGATTTATGCTTCCATATTGTGATTGCCAAAGACAACGGAACGAATAATGGTGTCTTTTAATTACAAATATCACGATTACAGACCATTACCCTAATCAACTAGTCGATAATTAACCATCCGTTGCACCGGATAAATAAATGTGGCTACTCGAGGCAACATTCTGTAAAACAGAATTTCCTGTATAGTAGACAATCAAAAGAACACAACACGTAAATTGGAAATTGGATAACATGTTTTCTATACGGTTACATTCCTGTCCTTGAAAAGAGTTTACAAACATGCATGTGTGCCAATTAAACGCTTTCGAACTATTTTTGACCACCTACAAGTGTACCGGTAAGATTATTAAAATCAAAACCCCGCCTATCAAATGAGAGATTTACAACAGCCAAATTCCTGTCAATTACTCCATTAAATAAAATAACCCACACCATGGTCACCAGTAGTCTGTGATGGTAATGCTCTGCCTTTGAGGGTGTAATGATATTTATAATATTGTTCTCTCATTATCGGATGAGAGCATGCACACACTAATTGCCTATAGAAATTCCATTCTTTTGGCAACAATATTCCTGACTTTGACATGAAAATCTTCAAACCATCAATGATTGTACATCTCAAACTGTGTTTCAAAACGACGAGAAAGAAAAACCGTGTAACTGCACATTTCGATAATTTGATTGCTCTTAAGACAATGTAACAATATGCATTCAATGGAAATGTGCAATATTTCTTAGGCAATTTATGTTTATTTTCATCGCCATACTCACGGGTAATTCTTCCTCTCAACATAACAGCTGTCTTCTTCATTGATATGCATTTCTCATGCTAGAGAGGCACCACTTGTGAGAAACAAAACTATATAGACCCCGAGTAGTATCGACCTTAATATAGATGTCATAGAAACAACAATGAAAGTAGCTTGAATTTAACTCCTTTATTTTATCATTTTAACTTTTTTTCTATATTACATAGTATATGTCCATGTTTTGTCGTGATATTTACATCCTAAGTGTAAATCCGTTTAATATTCAATGTCAACTGCAATATCCGTTGTATTGACTGTTGTGTGATTAGAACCTTTTGTTAACCCTGTTTATTTCGACTCTAGAGTAATAATCGTATTGTGTATTCCGACCTAATTGTCCTTTCTAATTGTCTTTATCCTATGTACTTTACACTGTGCAGTCCGACAACCTGTCGAATCCGAGACAAAACTGATCTCCCAGTGCATCAAAACTGATCTCCCACTGCGAATCAGTTTAGACAGGTTTCACTGTATTTATCATTTGTCGGTTTTGAAAAAATATTCCCTCTAAGCAGTACCTTGAAAAAGTAACAGTCTGGGCATGAATCAAACAGAAGAACGCTTTACTGTTCATCTTACAAACGGGGTCAATATATTCTTATTTCTTTAACTTCATCGGGGACAATATATTCTTATTTCTTTAACTTCATCGGGGTCAATATATTCTTATTTCTTTAACTTCATCGGGGGCAATATATTCTTATTTCTTTAACTTCATCGAGGGCAATATATTCTTATTTTTTTTTAACTTCATCGAGGGCAATATATTCTTATTTCTTTAACTTCATCGAGGGCAATATATTCTTATTTCTTTAACTTCACCGAGGGCAATATATTCTTATTTCTTTAACTTCATCGAGAGCAATATATTCTTATTTTCCATATTTGTTAGGGGCAATATATTTCTGTTTTTGATATTTAATGTATGGGCAATATCTTCTTATTTTTTATATTCAGTATGGGAAATAAATTCTTATATTTAATAGGGAGCAATATTTATGACATTTGATAGTAAAGGGGCGTATACGTGTACACTGTATCATGAAATACTTTTGAAATATACCACTGGTAAAAGCACTCATAGCTTTATATACGTTTAACTGGAAAAAAAAATACAATGGAATGTGAAAAAGTGCATGTTATGTACAGAAAACGAAGAATATTTTTCTTTCAGAAACGTCCGAAACACTAGTCAAACACCTGTAGGTGATTTGGTTGACTCGAGCATTCATAAACAAAATATAACAAATGCAGATATATAATCTTTTCAACAATATAAATCAATATAGCAAGGTTCTAACATGACTTCTGCTTAGAATAATATGTATAGAAGAAAGATATGGTAAAATATAAAGCATTTTTTGCACTGACTAACACAAGGCTGCAGTGAATAGATATGCATCGTTACAATTTGTGGATTTTTAAAAAAAGTTTTATTGTGGTTTAGTTCATCATGGGTTAAATGTTATAGATACTTCAAAGAAATGAATGCCATCATGAAATTTTCCAAACGTTTCTTTTGAAGAAACGACACAGGCAGTAATAGTATCGTTCAATGCTTAAACGCTAGTGTTTACAGATAGCATTAATGCATTAAAGCTAGTGTTTGTAAAGAGCGGGATTCCAGTCAAGTTAGTGTATAAAGATTGTATTACTTCATTAAAGCTAGCGTGTACTACAAAGAACAGAATGTGTGCACAGAGAACATTTAATCATTCTATTGCATGCTCAATAGTCAAATACTAGTATTGTATGTTATCCTTTCAATGAAAGTGGTGATTGATGATTTCGATGGAATATTTTGACACTTTGAAACAAACAAATTTGTGGATCTTTTAAATAAGTTTTATTATGGTTTAGTTCATCATGGGTTAAATGTCATAGATACTTCAAAGAAATGAATGCCATCACAAAAAAAAAAGTAATGTGAGTAAAACAAACAAATATTCAGTAATGTCAGTAAAACAAACAAATATTCAGTAATGTCAGTAAAACAAACAAATCTTTAGTAATGTCAGTAAAACAAACAAATATTCAGTAATGTCAGTAAAACAAACAAATATTCAGTAATGTCAGTAAAACAAACAAATCTTCAGCAATGTGAGTAAAACAAACAAATATTCAGTAATGTGAGTAAAACAAACAAATATTCAGTAATGTCAGTAAAACAAACAAATATTCAGTAATGTCAGTAAAACAAACAAATCTTTAGTAATGTGAGTAAAACAAACAAATCTCCAGTTATGCGAGTAAAACGAAGGAATTCCACATTCAGAGAGTGACATTTATAAAGCTCATGAGGCAGACTTTTATAAAGCTCATGAGGCAGACTTTTTAAGATATCATAACAAGTGATTTGCATGAAAATGTATTCATCTGTAACAGGAAGGGAGAAACTGCAACGGACCAGACCGGGATTCGAACCCGGGCCCCCTGAATCTCTAGTCAGGTGCTCTACCAAGTGAGCTATCTGGCCACCGGCGATCGGACCTGGCTGACCGCTACATTCCTTCCTCCTTAAATGTCTTTACACCTGAAGACATCAACCCAGGATCTTTATCCCCTGGCAGGCATTTTCACCTGCCAGTTCCAGGGGCTGGTCTACGGCACCAAATGTAACAGGAAGGGAGAAAATGCAACGGACCAGAACGGGATTCGAACCCCGGCCCCCTGAATCTCTAGTCAGGTGCTCTACCAAGTGAGCTATCTAGCCACCGGCGATCGAACCCGGCTGACCACTACACATCGAATCCTGTCTGATTCGTGAAGTAAATTTATCTTTGGAGATTTGCATATTCTTGATCAAACATTGAATAGTACTCCATTATAACTAGTGTATATATAGAATAGTACTCCATTATAACTAGTGTGTATATAGAATAGTACTCCATTATAACTAGTGTGTACATAGAATAATACCCCATTATAACTAGTGTGTACATAGAATAATACTCCATTATAACTAGTGTATATATAGAATAGTACTCCATTATAACTAGTGTGTATATAGAACAGTACTCCATTATAACTAGTGTATATATAAAATAGTACTCCATTATAACTAGTGTGTATATAGAATAGTACTCCATTATAACTAGTGTATACATAGAATAGTACTCCATTATAACTAGTGTATATATAGAATAGTACTCCATTATAACTAGTGTATATATAGAATAGTACTCCATTATAACTAGTGTGTATATAGAATAGTACTCCATTATAACTAGTGTATATATAGAATAGTACTCCATTATAACTAGTGTGTATATAGAATAGTACTCCATTATAACTAGTGTGTACATAGAATAGTACTCCATTATAACTAGTGTATACATAGAATAGTACTCCATTATAACTAGTGTGTATATAGAATAGTACTCCATTATAACTAATGTGTATATAGAATAGTACTTCATTATAACTAGTGTATATATAGAATAGTACTCCATTATAACTAGTGTGTACATAGAATAGTACTTCATTATAACTAGTGTGTACATAGAATAGTACTCCATTATAACTAGTGTGTACATAGAACAGTACTCCATTATAACTAGTGTATATATAGAATAGTACTCCATTATAACTAGTGTGTACATAGAACAGTACTCCATTATAACTAGTGTATATATAGAATAGTACTCCATTATAACTAGTGTGTATATAGAATAGTACTCCATTATAACTAGTGTATATAGAATAGTACTCCATTATAACTAGTGTATATATAGAACAGTACTCCATTATAACTAGTGTACATATAGAATAGTACTCCATTATAACTAGTGTGTATATAGAACAGTACTCCATTATAACTAGTGTATATATAGAATAGTACTCCATTATAACTAGTGTGTATATAGAATAGTACTCCATTATAACTAGTGTATATATAGAATAGTACTCCATTATAACTAGTGTATACATAGAATAGTACTCCATTATGACTAGTGTGTACATAGAATAGTACTCCATTATAACTAGTGTGTACATAGAATAGTACTCCATTATAACTAGTGTATATATAGAATAGTACTCCATTATAACTAGTGTGTATATATAGAATAGTACTCCATTATAACTAGTGTATATATAGAATAGTACTCCATTATAACTAGTGTATACATAGAATAGTACTCCATTATAACTAGTGTGTACATAGAATAGTACTCCATTATAACTAGTGTATATATAGAATAGTACTCCATTATAACTAGTGTGTATATATAGAATAGTACTCCATTATAACTAGTGTATATATAGAATAGTACTCCATTATAACTAGTGTGTACATAGAATAGTACTCCATTATAACTAGTGTATATATAGAATAGTACTCCATTATAACTAGTGTGTATATATAGAACAGTACTCCATTATAACTAGTGTATATATAGAATAGTACTCCATTATAGCTAGTGTATACATAGAATAATACTCTTTGGTGATCAGGTCTCCCAACATTCTGATGGAATTCCCATGGGTTCGAATTATGCTTCTTTCTTAGCTGACCTGATTTTATATTCTTATGAGGCAAAATTTATTCAAAAGCTTTTATATGTGAAAAAACACCTCTTGCTGTGGCCTTTAACTCGACATTTAGATATTTCGACTGTGTTTTATCTCTTAACAATAATAATTTTCATTTGCAAGTCGATTCGATGTATTTCAGTGAACTCGAAATAAAGCCCTCCACATCTCCTACGTATTTCAATATTTTATTGAAAATAGATATTAACAACAAACTAACAACTCAACTTTTTGATAAATGGGATGATTTCAGCTTCTCCTTCGTCAACTTCCCATATTTCTGTAGCAATATTCCATTATCACCTGTATATTGTAATTATATCTTTCAACCGATTCGATACGCAAGAGCTTGTTCTGCATTTGATCAGTTTTTAATCGAGGCAGACTACTGACAAACTAGTTGATGGTGCGGGGGTTTCAACAGTCTCGTTTAAAGTCAACATTTCGCAAATTCTATGGTCGTAATAACGATCTAGTTTAATTTTCCAATACAACATTACATTGGGTCAAATGCTCTCTGACGTTTTTCATGCCGATTGTTAGGCTGCTCTTGGCATACTGATTTTGAGTGCGGATAACTCCGTTTACCTGATCAAGATATAGGGCTCACAGCGAGTATGACCAGTCGACAGGGGATGCTTACTCCTCCTAGGTACCTGATCCCACCCTTGGTATATACTGGGGTCCGTGTTTGCCCAGCTCTCTATTTTGTATTGCTTGTTGGAGGTACGAAATTAATCACTATTCGTGATCTTCACCTTTCATATAGGGATCACGGCCTTTGTGACCGGTCGACAAGAGATGCTTAGTCCTCCTAGACACTTGATATTACCTCTGTGTTCAGACTTGTTTCCAGTCAGTTAAAGTGTATATGCAAGGTGAAGATAACGAACAGTGATCAATCTCATAACTCCCACAAGCAATACAAAATAGATAGTTGGGCAAACACGGACCCCCGGACACACCATAGGTGGGATCAGGGGCCTAGGAGGAGTAAAAGGGGTATATATGAAGCCAAAGAACATGGTTCTATCAAAGCTAATGTGTACACAAAATAATTTATCATAAATGGTTTGAAAACAAACCAGGAATACACCAATATCAAACCTAGTGTGTAGAGAAATTAATAATCAATCATACCTAGCCTAAACAGAGCACAGTAAGTTCCTACAGAAAACATAGCGAAACATTTTTGTACAGAGAATATAGCTAATCTAGTCCATGAGGAGAATATAGTCACGCTTTTCTGTATAGATAACACAGTTTAGGTAGTTTTTACAGATAACATACTGAAGCTAGTCCGCACAGAGAACTTAATGAAGCTAGTCCAGGGAGAACATACCAAGAGGTCAAACTAATCCATATAAAGAACGTAGTAAAACTAGCCTGTACAGAGAACATGGTGATGCTAGTCCATATAAAGAAGATACAGTCCATTTGGAAAACAGCGAATCTAGTCTGCATAGGGAGCATACTGAAGCTAGTCCGCATTGAGAACATATTCAAGCTATATAGTGATGCTAGCCAGTACAGAAATTAAGTGAAGCTTGTTTGTACAGACAACATTGCCAAGCTAGTCTTTACAGATAGCATTACAAAACTAGTTCGTACAGAAAAATACTGATATTATTCATGTACTTTAGTCAAATTAATTTTTGTTGAGATATGGCGAAGTCAATATGCAGAGATCGATCGATCAGAAATCCATTAAAACTAATATATGCACATCAATAAATAATAAAACTTATAAAGCTAATATGTACTGAAAACAAGAATTTATTATGACTAGTTTGTACAAAAATCAATAATTCATTATTAGTAGTATGTACAAAAATCAATAATTCATTATAACTAGTATATACAAAGATCAATAATTCATTATAACTAGTATATACAGAAATCAATTATTGATTATAACTAGTATATACAAAAATCAATAATTCATTATAACTAGTATATAAAAAAATCAATAATTCATTATAACTAGCATGTACAAAGATCAATAATTCATTATAACTAGTATATACAAAAATCAATAATTCATTATAACTAGTATATACAAAGATCAATAATTCATTATAACTAGTATATACAAAGATCAATAATTCATTATAACTAGTATCTACAAAAATCAATAACTCATTATAAATCAATAATTCATTATAACTAGTATATAAAAAAATCAATAATTCATTATAACTAGCATGTCCAAAGATCAATAATTCATTATAACTAGTATATACAAAAATCAATAATTCATTATAACTAGTATATACAAAGATCAATAATTCATTATAACTAGTATATACAAAGATCAATAATTCATTATAACTAGTATATACAAAAATCAATAATTCATTATAACTAGCATGTACAAAGATCAATAATTCATTATAACTAGTATATACAAAGATCAATAATTCATTATAACTAGTATATACAAAAATCAATAATTCATTATAAATCAATAATTCATTATAACTAGTAAATACAATAATCAATAATTCATTATAACTAGTAAATACAAAAATCAATAATTCATTATAACTAGTATATACAAAGATCAATAATTCATTATAACTAGCATGTACAAAGATCAATAATTCATTATAACTAGTATGTACAAAAATCAATAATTCATTATAGCCAGTGTATACAAAAATCAATAATTCATTATAACTAGTATATACAAAAATCAATAATTCATTATAACTAGTATATACAAAGACCTAAACTACTAAACCTTGCTAAATAGCATCCCCATAAATTATATGTAACGTTATAACCATTGTAAAACATCTAACACTTGAATGCCAAATTCTGAAACGATATTGACTGTTAACATTTTTTTTCTTCACGGAATACATTTCATAACCGACTGTTCAACAAAGAATAGCATCGAAAGAATATATTATCGATTATATAAAAGAGTTAAATAGAAATTAGAAGCCTGATTATTTCCAGAATGACTCATTTTCGTTGAATAACTATTACAATCTTATCTACAAAAAGGAATACTAATATCACTCATGCAAACCGCTGCTTTATCCAATAGTTGAGCAGTAGTTGCTATGAAATTAGCTACAACATAGCCGAATGATAAAAATATAGTATGACATTGTCCAGCTGTACAAGGTATACTGAAAAGCATGTTTTATAAATGAATGAAAGGTGAAGATAACGAACAATGATCAATCTCATAACTCCTATAAGCAATACAAAATAGAAAGTTGGGCAAACACGGACCCCTTGACACACCATAGGTGGGATCAGGTGCCTAAGAGAAGTAAGCATCCCCTGTCGACCGGTCACACCCGTCGTGAGCCCTATATCCTGATCAGGTAAACAGAGTTACCTTTAAATTTCCCTTAATTCAAGCTGAAGAGCATAGGTCCAATATAGAATTTCTTAAAGCTATAAATTCATATTCTTCAATATTGTAACGTGCCCGAGGTCTATCTCTCTCATGAGCAAATAAAAATATAGCTCCGAAATTTTACTGCATTTATTACAGTACTCAGATAAAAACACAATTACAGGTTAACAATAAAAATATGTATTGGTCTCAGTTGGTGAGCAATATTCATGTTGCGTTATATAAAAGCCTTTTAAGGGACGGAAAGGGGGGTGGGTTAAAAGGTCGACTGGCACCCAACGAAGTAGCATCTGCATCTGGACAGTAATTTGGTAATAATTTCTATTTCAGGATTTAAGAAATATTGGTGTCTAATAACTGTTGCCCAACTTACATGTTGAATTATCTCTGCTAACTTGCTCTGGCATTCAACTCAACGTAACGCAATGCCCCGAGTGTCGTCTGGCGCCGGTATATATACCTTTTTCACCGGATACCCAATGTTACCAATGTACACAGTGACGTACTGCACACATGACGTCACGTTCTTTGGTGATCGTGCCAAATTTAGCAACCGGAAGTATGAAGTTACCAATGTCGATTCAGTAGGCTGTATAAGTTATAAATACAGCAAAAATACGTAAAGGTGTTGAGTGCCAGTGACTATAATTGACACAAACAAGGTAAGGAAGCATTAATGGTTGATTGCAGGTATCTTTTGTTAATAAATGTGAGCTAAGCGCTATATTTCGATGCATTTCTCTGCACCAAAGTCGCCAACACGTGCACCGATGTAGTACACAACATGTCACCAGTCATGGGTTATTATCCAGACTCCGATTGGAAATACACAAGCGTTTGTAGCTTTATGTATACATGTATTACGTATAGATCGATGACTGCACACTCTTCGATAATCCCGTATTATACATCGTAGATTTATAGCGCTAACTTTATCAACACAAAGACCTACACATTACAGTATTTTAACAATCAAAGCTAACTAGATATGTTTAAACACAACCCCCTTGGTGGGCTATTGTTCAGTCCTGAAATTTCTCTACAGTATATGCGTATGTGGAGAACCTGTGACTGTGTTAGGACATGTTCATGTAATACGAACTGCAGACGATAGCGAAATGAATCTTGATTAAGCCTTAGAATGCAAGACAACCATTGTTTGACACAGTTGACTGAATGAAATAGAAAGTATACATTTTCATGTAATCCTGGCGACTTTAACATAAAACAAAACAGAACATAATTAAATAGACAGCGTATTTGTATGAAGAATGAGAGCTGAATTTGATCCTTGTATCTGACAAAGTCTTTACTGGATTTTTATGAAATGTCATGTGCTTAGACAAATAAACCCAGTCAAAGAGCTTCATTAAAATTAATTGATGTTCGTATCTGGAATTGCCTTAATCTCAGAAGTCATTCATTTACAAGAAACACGCTGAAAAAATTATGTTTCAATTTTCTGAAATAGACTTTGATGTAAGCCGATCGTCGGTTTCGTCAGCGTCAAACAATCCATTAGAAACTCCTTCAGAGACAGAAAGCTATCACTACTAGGCAATAGATCATCTTTTTACAAGTATCTGTATCAAGATAAATAGAAAGGGCACCTGCTAAATGATGTAGAAACTATCGTATCTGAATTTCGATTCCTGTCAATCTCTATTGGATCTTTCACAAGACAGTTGTCATAATTCTCAAATCATTTGTTCGTGACAATCGTGGGTGTTTGAAGTTTTTGTTTAACGTTTATATTTTGTCTAGAACACGAAATTCGAACCTCGCGATCGTAGATGAATATTTCATGTAAAGAAAGGAAATGTCTGTTATACTGTATACCTTATTTCATTGTGCCAAAACTTCTCAATTGTTATATTCCTTTTGAACGAAAAGTCCTTGAAGTACACAACTTCAGTATATCTATATCAAGATACAGAGCTCATAGTAGGTCGAAAGGGGATATGCTTACTCCTCTTAGGCACCTGGTCCCACCTCTGTTATATCCAAGGGTCTGTGTTTAATACCCAACTCTTAATTTTGTATTTCTTATAGGAGTTGTGAGATTGGTCACTGGTCGGTATCTTCACTTATTCATAGAATCTTGAAAATACCAAAAACGCCATTATGTAAAACTTATACGGTACCAATTTTGATGCACCAGATGCGCATTTCGACAAATAATGTCTCTTCAGTGATGCTCAACCGAAATCCGAAATAACTATGAAGTTTTAGAGCTAAATATAGCCAAAAACAGCGTGCCAAAAAATATATAAATATATATATATACTATTGCAACGCGTCTTTTAAGATTTGTTGCCCGACACTTTCAAAATTGTAAATTAGAAATAATATGTATCAGAATTTTATTTTAACAGCATATTCATATAGTATTTCGTAATTTTTACATTGCAAACTAAAACAAAACCAAACTAAAAAGAAAATGTTAAGACATTCACCGGGTACATTTTTTAAAGACAACTATATTTTGTTGCGGAGGGATTTTTGTGCAAATTCTATTTTTTTTTCTTTCTCTCGTTGCTTTCTATATGCTAATTCATCTTCCATTATGGACCAAAAGCAAACTTTTGGATTATAATCACTATGTAGAGTTCGGATCGGAAACTTTTGGTTTGCAAAGGTGAAGATAACGAACAATGATCAATCTCATAACTCCCACAAGCAAATGATTATTCCAGACATTCGATGTTATTTTTTAACTGAAAATATCAACGTTTGGAATACGGGTTAAATTAACCTAGGAAAGTTTTACGTTAGAGTTTTTAAAACTGATGATATTCATATATAGTTGAAAATGACGACCTGCAGTAATTTATTTCAAAAGGTTTAAAATTCAGAGAGCTACGATATTTCAATTGGCGACAGAACTACATCTCTATTATGAATTCTATCGAAGTTTATGAACAAGTGAAAATGAGGAACAGTGATCAATCTCATAAATCCTATACAAGTACAAACTTAAGAAATGTGCAAACACGGACCCCTGGATATACCAGAGGTGGGATCAGGTGTCTATGAGGAGTAAACATCCCCTGTTGACTGGTCACATCTGCCGTGAGTCCTATATCTTGTAATTGGTATAAAAACTACTAGTTTAAAGAGCGGCCAAACAATTGGCAAATCTCTGTAATAAACATGTCAGAAAGCATTCGACCCAGTGATAGCTTGTATTAGTAAATTAGATCCTTATTACGACAATAGAATTTGGCGAAATGCCGACTTTAAACGAGACTGTTGAAGCCCCTGTAACATCAAATTTTTGTCAGTAGCCTGTCTCGATCATGTCAGACGGTGGACTAAATATGAAAAGGAACAATTGACACCTTGTCAGAATGGATTACAAGCACAAGAGGATTATCAAAATCCCGCATCAGTCACATTTAAACGAAAGAGAGCAAATATCTGTCATATTATTGAAAACGAAATTGCCTACCTGTTTTCCTTCTGTGCTTGGTAAACCAAAAACAATAATGATAAAAGAATTAGATAGGTTGTATATGGAATATGTATCGATTCCAGCTGATAAAGTTTGTAACAACATTGTCTTTCTAGGGCTCATTATTACAACTGTATTTGAAACGAATTTGGCTTTAATTCCACATTTGGTAATCCAACTTATACTTAAGTTCCCTTTCAAAACACGAAAGTCTTCAAAATGTAAAACTTATACGGTACCAATTTTGATGCACCAGATGCGCATTTCGACAAATAATGTCTCTTCAGTGATGCTCAACCGAAATGTTTGAAATCCGAAATAACTATGAAGTTTTAGAGCTAAATATAGCCAAAACATGCGTGCCAAAAAAGTGGAGCCAAATTCGTCCAAGGATAAGAGCTATGCATGCTTCAGTTTTAAACACATTTAATATATGCGTTACCGTACCTATACTGGATTCAAAGCCCTTCACAAAATCTTACATACATAAATATATTGCTTGATCCAGCAAATGTTCAACCAAGCCCCATCCTTGCTCCTCATGAAATATTAACTGCTGTAAAGGAGAAACATCTTACCTATTGTGCCTCGCCATATGCGAGTATATCAAATCAAATGTGAATTCTAAAATATTTCAAAAAACATTTAGTCCATTTGAAATCCCAAAACAAGAGCATCCAAACGTACAACGTTTCAACACGACAACTCGTCACAGTAAATTAAAGACAAGGCTTTATGACATCATAGATAGCTGGTTCAACAAGAGGTACTGTGAACAATGCTCACTAAGAATACCCCCCGCTTACCCCAATCTCCCAAAGTGTGTTGGTAATAGGTATAAACTACCTCTTTTCTAAGTGTAAAAAACAAATGGCATGACAAACCGAACCATATTGCTACTTCGATGTCCAGTGCGCATGACCTTTGACCTTTTGACCCCAAAATCGATAGGGAACATCTTCATCCCATGGGTAGTCCATATGTATGATATGGTGACTGTAGGTGGAAAGGATAACGCTTTAGAGCCCGGAAACCATATTGCTACTTCAATGTCCAGTGCACTTGACCTTTGGACCCCAAAATCGATAGGGAACATCTTCATCCCATGGGTAGTCCATATGTATGATATGGTGACTGTAGGTGGAAAGGATAACGCTTTAGAGCCCGGAAACCATATTGATACTTCGATGTCCAGTGCGCTTGACCTTTGGACCCCAAAATCGATAGGGAACATCTTCATCCCATGGGTAGTCCATATGTATGATATGGTGACTGTAGGTGGAAAGGATAACGCTTTAGAGCCCGGAAACCATATTGCTACTTCGATGTCCATTGTGCTTGACCTTTGACCCCAAAATCGATAGGGAACATCTTCATCCCATGGGTAGTCCATATATATGATATGGTGACGGTAGGTGGAAAGGATAATGCTTTAGAGCCCGGAAACCATTGCGTCTACAGACGGACGGACAGACAGACGGACAACCCGATTCCAGTATCCCCCCCCCCCCACAACTTGTTGCGGGGAGTATAATAAAAAGACGCAACAAAGTCTTCAATATCTCCTTCATATTTGGATATTTTATTTAAATATAGATGTTAACGGAAAACTAAAATCTCAACTTTATAATAGACTTAAGTTTTTCCATCGTCGACTTCTCATACTTGTGTAGGAATATTCCATTATTGCCTCTCATCTGATTAGATACGCGAGGGAATGTTCTGCGTATGATCAATCTTTAAATTGAGACAAGCTACTGAAAAATAAGTTGATGTTACGGAGGTTTGAACATTTTCGTTTGAAGTCAGCATTTTGCAAATTCTATGGTAATTATCTAATTTGAAAATAGAAACCGACATTAGATAGAATGCTGTCTGAAGGGTGCCATATTAATTGTTAAGCCATTCTTTACATTTGCAACAGATATCTGACCATTGCAACAAATTCCACTCTTTTGCTGTGGTTGGTTAATTGTTTACTTGTTTTACATCTCGTCAAGAATATTTCACTCACATTGAGATGCCACCAGTTGTATATGAAAGTACTACAAATTTAGACATATGCTTAGCGCTTACAGTCGTAGCCGTGAGAGTTGGGGGTGTTTTTTTTTTTTACGTGAAAACGCCTACCGCGAATCGGGACTTCCGTTTCTAAGGTCATTTCCGAAATACCTTTAATTCTCACTTTTAAATGCTAAACGTTTGGCGAAGGAGCATCCACTACCTATCTTAACGTCATAGGTTTAACGCGGCCATGATACGAGTGGAGATCGAACTAAGTTAGCGCGACCGCTAATAAAGTGTGAATTGCATGTGTAAAATACATGCAATATGAAAATAGATTTGATCGACACATAAGATCCATGATTTCTATGAAATAATGTTCGGAAAGTTGAGATATTTTGATAAATATCAAGGAAAGTTTTAAAATCCGCCACCTATATTGGAGTCATACTCCAAATTAAGAATACGTCAGAGGAAAATCAACCTTAATCTTTTGACTTTTTCAGCATAGAAACTACTGAATGAAAGGTGAAGATAACAGATATCAATCTCATAACTTCTGTAAGGAATACAAAATATTTGGACAAACACGGACGCATGGACACACCAGAAGTGGGAGCAGGTGCCTAGAAGGAGTAAGCATCCTCTGTCAACCGGTGACATCCGCCGTGAACCCGATCAGGTAAACGGAATAATCCATAGTTAAATCATTATAACTAGTATGTACAAAAATATATACTTCATTATAACTAGCATGTACAAAAATCAATAATTCACTATAACTAGTATATACAAAGATCAATAATTCATTATAACTAGTATATACAAAAATCAATAATTCATTATAACTAGCATGTACAAAAATCAATAATTCATTATAAATCAATAATTCATTATAACTAGTATACACAAAGATCAATAATTCATTATAACTAGTATACGGCTTAATAATCAGTATGAAACACGTCAAACCGCATTTGACCCAAAGATAGGTTGTATTGACAAACTAGATCGTTATAACGACCATAGAATCTATGAAATACTGACTTTAAACGAGACTGGTGAAACCCCTGTGCCATTAACTTGTTTGTCAGTAGTCTGTCTCGATTTAAAAACTTATCATACGCAGAACAAGCTCCTGCGTATCGAATCAGTTAAAAGATATAAACACCATACACAGGTGATAATGGAATATTGCTATATGCATGTAAATATAGGAAGTTGCCAGTGGAGAAGCTGAAATTAAAACCCTTTGGTCATAAAGTTGAGTTGTTAGTTTGCCGTTAATATTTATTTTCAATGAAATATCTAAGTACGAAACAGATGTGGAGAACACTGTGGCGTCTTTTATTTCGAGTTCACAGGGATATATCGGATCGATATATGAATGAAAATGATTATTGTTAATAGATAAAACGTCGATATATCTAAATGCCGAGTTAAAGGCCACAGCAAGAAATTTTTTCTTCTCGCGTAGAAGCTTTGGAATAAATTCTGCTCCATACGAATATTAAAAAAAGTAATCTAACAAAGGAGCGTATTTCGTGCCCATGGGAATTCCAACAGGCTGTTGGAAGACCTGATCACCAAAGACTACGAAGATATTGTCATTGAGGAACTACAGCAGATTTTTTTATTTCAACTTCCGAGTACTTGTGCGTGGAATTAGAGTGGTGTTTAACGAAGTATTTTTTTTTGATGACTGATCACTAGATACGAATATTTCCTTTTTCCATTTTTATTGAAGAAGCAACTGTCTATGATGTCAAAAAGTCTAAAAATCATAAGTAGCTAAGGTTCAGGAATACCTGTTGTTTTACCTCGTCATGATTTCAAACTAGTTTTTGAATCATTAGAGTTAAACTTGGTTTATTGCAATGAAATCAAAGAGTAAGCTGTTTATAACTACGATGACTTCGCGATTGTGTCTTTGGTTAATTTTCAAACATCAAAAACTGTTTTAGAATAAACAGTTTTAACTCAATTGTATTTTTCTAAACAGGTGGCAGTTAAGAGTACTGACAGAAAATAACTCCAGACTTCTTTGTCTGTGGCTACTTTAATCGATAAAATTAAACATCATTCTGTTGGAATTCAAACTTATCAATGTTGATTAGATTAATTCCTAATCACGCGGTGCACACTGGAACATTGGCGGCAATACCGTCGCCATGTTGTTTCTAGGCAGGACGCCCTAAACCTCACAGGAAGCTGGCACTGTACAGCATTGAAATCCAAACTATTTAAAAGGTAGCATTAATACGCCCGTCTTTGATGTGTAGGAAAATAGTTACGATCTTTTAAAAGCGTTATTATGTTCCCCAAACAAAGTTTGGGAACATATTGTTTTTACTCTGTTTCTTCTTATTATTATTAAGGTCTTCCGTCTCAACGGAAGACCTTATAGTGATTCTTATGTTTCTTTTCCTCTATTATTATTATTATGTCTCCGAACACAAAGTGTCGGAGACATATTGTTTTTGCTCCGTTTCTTATTATTCTTATTATGTCTCCGAACACAAAGTGTCGGAGACATATTGTTTTTGCTCCGTTTCTTATTATTCTTCTTATTATGTCTCCGAACACAAAGTGTCGGAGACATATTGTTTTTGTTCCGTTTCTTATTATTATGTCTCCGAACACAAAGTGTCGGAGACATATTGTTTTTGCTCCGTTTCTTATTATTCTTATTTTCTTCTTCTTCTTCATCTTTTTATTCCTCTTCTTTCCAGAGAAATTTGTCCGCTCGATTTTATGAAAGTCTGTCAACAGATCCACTTCAAACTTTGTGAGCTGATAGGGGATCATGAGGAGGGGTGCAATCAACTTTCGAAATTTTCAAAATGGCCACCATTTCAAAATGGCGGCCAAAAACGTCAAAAAATCAAGGTTGTCGGATTTCAACCAAATTCTATTTCTAAGGTAATTTGATGACCCCGAGTTCATTCCCACCCTCAAAAAAAATTTTTTGAGCCGCCATTTTCAAAATGGCCGCCATATACCAAAATATTTTAAAATGTTAAAATCTCTACAACATTTGGTTTCTGGGGTAATTAGAGGGTTCACAGTTCATTTCTAGCATCAGTATTTCCTTCTAATCTATTTTCAAATGTTTCAAAATGGCCGCCATTGAAGAAAATGGCGGCCAAAAATCAGGTCCGTCGGATTTCAACCAAACTTAGTTCCTAGGGTTTTTTGAGGATCCTGAGTGCATATCTGGCATTAAAAACCATTTCTGACATGGGGAGGTGTTCGGAGACATTTGTGTTGGTATCCCAACACAGTTATAGCTCGTTATTATTATTTTCTTCTTATTCTTATTATTCCTCTTCTTTAGTGAGAAATTTGTCCGACCGATTTTGTGAAAGTGCTTCGACAGATCCACTTCAAACTTTGTGACTTGATAGGGGGTCACTAGGAGGGGTGCATTCAACTTTTCAAATTTTCAAAATGGCCGCCGTTTCAAGATGGCGGCCAAAAAACGTCAAAAACTCAAGGTTGTTGGATTTCAACCAAATTCAATTTCTAGGGTAATTTAGTGACCCCGAGTCCATTTCCACCATCAAAATTTTTTTTTGAGCCGCCATTTTCAAAATGGCCGCCATATACCGAAATATTTCAAAAAGTTGAAATCTTTACAACATTTGGGTTCTGGAGTAAATTGAGGGTCCACAATTCATTTCTAGCATCAGTATTTCCTTCCAATCTATTTTCAAATGTTTCAAAATGGCCGCCATTGAAGAAAATGGCGGCCAAATTACAACTCCGTCGGATTTCAACGAAATTTAGTTTGTAGGGTTTTTAGAGGATCCTGAGTGCATATCCGGTATCAAAAACCATTTCTGACATGGGGAGGTGTTCGGAGACATTTGTGTTGGCATCCCAACACAGTTATAGCTCGTTATTATTATTATTTAGGGTCTTCCGTCTTCAGCGGAAGACCCTTCTATTATTCTATTGTTGATTTTTCACTTTTAAAGGTCTTCCGTTTCCAACGGAAGACCTTCTAGTGATTCTACTGTTTATTATTATTATTATTATTATTAAGGTCTTCCGTCTCCTGCGTAAGACCTTACTATTATTGTTCGCGTTCTTCTTCTTCATTATTATTATTATTAAGGTCTTCCGTCTCCTGCGGAAGACCTTACTATTATTGTTCGCGTTCTTCTTCTTCATTATTATTATTGTCATTATTATTATTAAGGTCTTCCGTCTCCTGCGGAAGACCTTACTATTATTGTTCGCGTTCTTCTTCTTCATTATTATTATTATTATTAAGGTCTTCCGTCTCCTGCAGAAGACCTTACTATTATTGATTCGCATTCTTCTTCTTCATTATTAAGGTCTTCCGTCTCCTGCGGAAGACCTTACTATTATTGTTCGCGTTCTTCTTCTTCATTAAGGTCTTCCGTCTCCTGCGGAAGACCTTACTATTATTGTTCGCGTTCTTCTTCTTCATTATTATTATTAAGGTCTTTTGTCTCCTGCGGAAGACCTTACTATTATTGTTCGCGTTCTTCTTCTTCATTATTATTATTGTCATTATTATTATTAAGGTCTTCTGTCTCCTGCGGAAGACCTTACTATTATTGTTCGCGTTCTTCTTCTTCATTATTATTATTATTATTATTATTAAGGTCTTCCGTCTCCTGCAGAAGACCTTACTATTATTGTTCGCGTTCTTCTTCTTCATTATTAAGGTCTTCCGTCTCCTGCGGAAGACCTTACTATTATTGTTCGCGTTCTTCTTCTTCATTAAGGTCTTCCGTCTCCTGCGGAAGACCTTACTATTATTGTTCGCGTTCTTCTTCTTCATTATTATTATTATTATTATTATTTTCCTTGGTAGTACACGCGTTTTTCTCAGCCATTTCTCGATCGATTTTCACGAAATTTTCAGGAAAGATGTCTTTTGGTGACGAGACTTTGCTTGCAAAATTTCGTGCTTGACGTCACTTCCGGTCAGGAGTTATCTCTCTTTTAGTGACTTTTTGAAGGGCCTTGTTGTCCACACATCTCCTCCGTTAGTTTTGAAGCTAGAGTCTTGAAATTTCTACACAAGATAGAGTAAACATTTTAGAAGATTTGTGGGGGATTCGATTTTACCGGAGGCGATTTGCCTAAACGCTCGCCTGGACCTGAAAAAAGGGATGCCAAAAATTTTCGCCGATTTCGGCGATTTTTGACCTTTGATCTCCAATATCTTTTTTCTTGCAAATATTTTGTTAAGACATGTAGAACAAAAGTTGTGCACATTTACGAGATCCTTTCGAAAATATCAAGATTTAGGGGCTAGCCCCCTAAATTAGGGATCTACAAGGGCTCAAAGTCTAGATCAAATATCTCAAAAATCGTTAATATTTTGGTATAAGTCAAAGAACAAAAAATGTTCATCTCAACAATCCAAATCTATTCATATAAACATTTAGGTCATATGTTACGTAATAAGGGATTTTAAGGGCCAAAACCATAAATTTTTTATCCCTTGTATCTCGAAAACGACAAATATTTTGAAAAGCAATAAAGAACAAAAATTGTTCAGAATGATGATCTGAACAATATGCATATTTCGTTTTTACCCTATGTGGCCCCGTTAGGGAGCTACAGTTTGGCCCCTAAAAATTACTTCTAGAAATAACTCGAGAACGGTAAAGAATTTCTAAATACTTGTTGAACAAAAAATGTTTGAAATGTCATGACCTTTCTTACGATATCAAGCAAAAGGGGCTGACCCTTTAAATTAGGGGCCCACAAGGGTCCAAAGGTTTATGAGAATATCTCAGAAACTATTAATATTTTGTAACAAGTCATTGAAGCGGAAATGTTCATCTAAACGAGCTTGTTCTTATCAAATCAAAAAGTAGGTCATATGTTACGTAATAAGGGATTTTAAGGGCCAAAATCATAAATAATTGACGCCTCATATCTTGAAAACGACAAATATTTTGAAAAGCATTATTGAACAAAAGTTGTTCAGAATGATAATCTAAACAATATGTACATTTCGTTTTTTCCCTATGTGGCCCCGTTAGGGAGCTACAGTTTGGCCCCTAAATATTTCTTGTAGAGATAACTCGAGAACGGTAAAGAATTTCTAAATACTTGTTGAGCAAAAAATGTTTAAAATGACAAGGCCTTTCTTACGATATCAAGCAAAACGGGCTGGCCCTTTAAATTAGGGGTTCAGAAGGGTCCAAATGTTTTTGAGAATATCTCAGAAACTATTAATATTTTATAATAAGTTGTAGAAGCGGAAATGTTCATCTCAACGAGCTTGATCTTATCAAATCAAAAAGTAGGTCATATGTTACGTAATTAGAGATTTTAAGGGCCAAAATCGTAAATATTTGACGCCTCATATCTTGAAAACGACATATTTTTTGAAAAGCATTATTGAACAAAAGTTGTTCAATGTGTCATAACCTATCGATCAATATCAAAAAATGGGTCTGTGGGCCTCATGGCTCGCCTGTAGAGTCGATTTTTGTCGATATCAGTCGATTTCAAAAACTTGTAACTGGTAAATATTTTGTAAGGACATATTGAACAAAAGTTGTTCAGTTTATCGAGATCTATCGATTGATATCAAGAAATAGGCCTATGGTCCTAATGGCTCGCCTGTAGAGTCGATTTTTTGTCGATATCGGTCGATCTCAATAACTTTTTACAGGTAAATATTTTGTAAAGACATATAGAACTAAAGTTGTTGAGTCTATAGAGGGCTAACAAATGACATCAAGAAATAGGCCCGCGGGCCTTATGGCTCGCCTGGAGAGTCGAATTTCAAACGAATTTCACCGCAACTTTGCTTCAGAAGCTTATGATATGAAAAATTGATTATATCTAAAGTGTCTTAAAGTCGGAAACTAAATTGGGACTCATTTGTCTTTTTTTTTTTTTTTTTTAACTCCGAGTGCATCAACAAATCGGACGGAAGACCTACTCGTTGCTCGCAACGAGATCGTGTCTAGTTATTATTATTATTATTTTGACCAAATTTTTCTCGAAAACTATACAGTGGTTTTCAGTGAAACTTTCAGGAAAAATACATTATATTATGAAAGTTGTTAATCACAAAAAAAATTTGGAAAATTTCATTTCGGTTCCAAGTTATGGAAAATTTCCTGATTTTCAAATGAAACTTTGTCCGCGGGTGATCTACAGGAAGGGCTAAAGATATGAACTGGAGACTTATTAGAGATGTTAGAACATGACTTATAGATTTGCGTGAGCACTATTTCGTACGTCGACATCACTTCTGGTCGCTACCGGAAGCGAATTTAAAAAATGGATTTTTTCAACTTTTTTGTTTTTTAATGTTTTTCTTTGATAAAGGTAAGATAAATAGAGACTCTTTATAGAATGCTGAATATGATATTTGATTTTCAATTGATCGAACCAAACTCTAGATATTCGTAATTTTAATTCTGAAGCGAGGTCCTCGCTAGCCTAATGGTTAGCGTAGTGGATTTTCATACGGGCGACCCGGGTTCAATCCCCAAGATTATTCGAAATTTTTTCCCCCAGTTTATAACAAATGAAGAATTTAAGGTGATCTACTGGACACGGAAAGAACGGAAGACCTTCTTGTTGCCATGGCAACAAGTTTCTAGTTATTATTATTCTTTTTTTTTCTCCTTACCGATTTTTGTGCAGAAGATTTCTCGGAGATGGCTGGATCAATTTGCTTCAAATTTTCAGGATTGATGCGTTGCCATTTGAAGTTTGTACCGCCGTTTCAATTTTTGAAAAATCACTTCCGGTTGGAAGTTATCCCCCTTTTATCGATTTTCAGATGACCATTTTGTCCAGACAAAAACTCAAAAACGATAAAAGCTAGAGTGCTGAAATTTTCAGTGATGTTAGACGACATGTTGTAGTTGTGCACCTGGGTTTTCAAAATTTCCGGAAGTGCCTAGTATGGAAGCTCGGTAGGGGTCGAAAATGGGGTTTAAAAAAGTGTCTCATTTTTCTCCACGTTTTAAATCATAACTATTTACTCGTAAATATTTTGCTTAGACATATATAACAAAAGTTGTACAGTTTATTGAGATCTTTCGTGTCATATCAAGAAATGGGCCCATAGGCCTCATGGCTCGCCTGAACCATTGAATTTCTGTTACAATGATTAACTTTTTTCTCACGAAACGTTTGATAAGACATGTAGAATAAAAGTTGTTCAGGTTTGCAAAATCTATCTAATGATATCAAAAACTAGGCCTCAGGGCGTCATGGCTCGCCTGAACAGTCGAATTTGTATCACAATTAATAACATTAATAACTTTTTTCTCGAGAAACTTTTGACAAGACATGTAGAACAAAAGTTGTTCAGTTTCGCAAGGGTTAACTAACGATGTTAATAAATAGGCCTGCGGGTCTCATGGCTCACCTGAACAGTTGGGTTATTGTTGCAATCTATAACATTTTTGTCAAGAAACTTTTAATAAGACATCTTGAACAAAAGTTGTTCAGTTTTGCAAGATCTTTCGAACAACATCATGAAAAAGGCCAACGGGCCTCATGGCTCGCCTGAACAGTTTGATCAGTGTCACAATTACAAACTTTTTTCTCGAGAATCTTTTGATAAGACATGTAGAACAAAAGTTGTTCAGTTTTGCAAGATCTTTCAAACGATATCAAGAAAAAGGCCCACGGGCCTTATGACTCGCCTTAACAGTGATAAATGTCGCATAACGTTATACACGTAAATATTTTTTTTTAGACATATATAACAAAAGTTGTACAGTTTATTGAGATATTTCGTGCCGTATCAAGAAATGGGCCCATGGGCCTCATGGCTCGCCTGAACCATTGAATTATTGTTACAATGATTAACTTTTTCCTCACGAAACTTTGATAAAACATGTAGAATAAAAGTTGTTCAGTTTTGCAAGATCTATCTAATGATATTAAAAAAATAGACCTACGGGCGTCATGGCTCGCCTGAACAGTCGAATTTGTATCACAATTAATAACATTAATAACTTTTTTCTCGAGAAACTTTTGATAAGACATGTAGAACAAAAGTTGTTCAGATTCGCAGGCGTTACTAACGATGTTAAGAATAAGGCCTGCGGGTCACATGGCTCACCTGAACAGTTGGGTTATTGTTGTAATCTATAACATTTTAGTCGAGTAACTTTTAATGAGACATCTAGAGCAAAAGTTGTTCAGTTTTGCAAGATGTTTCAAACAACATCAGGAAAAAGGCGAACGGGCCTCATGGCTCGCCTGAAGAGTTTGATTAGTGTCACAATCAATAGCTTTTTTCTGGAGAAACTTTTGATAAAACATGTAGACCAAAAGTTGTTCAGGTTTGCAAGATCTTTCAAACGATATCAAGAAAAAGGTCCACGGGCCTTATGACTCACCTTAACAGTCTGATAAATGTCGCAATCAATAACTTTTTTCTTAAGAAAATTTCCATAGGACATGTAGAACAAAATTTGTTCAGTTTTGCGAGATATATCTAGAATGATATAAAAAAAAAAATAGGCCTCCGGGCAGCATGACTCCCTGATCAGTCGAATCTGTATCGCAGTAAATAGCATTATTAACCTTTTTCTCGAAAAAAAGCTGACCCCTTTAATTAGTTGCCGAGAGGTAGAGAGAGTCTTTAATTTATAACATTTAAATGATCAATATTTGTAAAACATTACCAAAGCTAAATTGTACGTCTAGACAATATATTTGTATCATTATTTATGAACGAAAATCTCAGTCAAATTCTTATCTAATCACATCTAAATTTGGACGGAAGACCCACTCGTTGCTCGCAACGAGATCGAATCTAGTTTCTTCTTATTTTTCCTCTTCTTTAGTGAGAAATTTGTCCGCACGATTATATGAACACGCTTCGACTGATCCACTTCAAACTTTCTGAGCTGATAGGGGGTCACTAGGAGGGGTGCGATCAACTTTTCAAAATGGCCGCCGTTTCAAGATGGCGGCCAAAAAACGTCAAAAAAATCAAGGTTGTCGGATTTCAACCAAATTCTATTTGTAGGGTAATTTAGTGATCCCAAGTCCATTTCCACCATCAAAATTTTTTTTCGAGCCGCCATTTTAAAAATGGCCGCCATATACCGAAATATTTGACAGTGTTAAAATCTCTACAACATTTGAGTTCTGGGGTAAATGGAGGGTCCACAGTTCATTTCTAGCATCAGTATTTCCTTCCAATCAATTTTCAAATGTTTCAAAATGGCCGCCATTGAAGAAAATGGCGGCCAAAAAATCAAGTACGTCGGATTTCAACCAAATTTAGTTTCTAGGGTTTTTTGAGAATCCTGATCTGGCATCAAAAATCATTTCTGACATGGGGAGGTGTTCGGAGACATTTGTGTTGGCATCCCAACACAGTTATAGCTCGTTATTAGGGTCTTCCGTCTTCAGCGGAAGAACCTTCTATTATTCTATTGTTGATTTTTCACTTTTCTTCTTCTTATTATTATTATTTTTATTCTTTTTTTTTTTCCTTACCGATTTTGTGCAGAGGATTTCTCAGAGATGGCTTGACCGATTTATTTCAAATTTTCATGGTTGATGCATTGCTATTTGAAGTTTATATCTTTTTTTGAATTTTTGAAAATTCACTTCCGGTTGGAAGTTATCTCCCTTTTATCGATTTTCAGATGACCATATTGTCCAGCCAAAATCTCAAAAACGATAAAAGCTAGAGTGCTGAAATTTTCAGTGATGTTAGACGACATGTTGTAGTTGTGCACATCGGTTTTAAAAATTTCCGGAAGTGCCTAGTATGGAAGCTCGGTAGGGGTCCAAAATGGAGTTTTAAAAAGTGTCCATTTTTTTTCCACGTTTTAAATCATAACTTTTTACTCGTAAATATTTTGCTTGGACATATATAACAAAAGTTGTACAGTTTATTGAGATCTTTCGTGTCATATCAAGAAATGGGCCCATAGGCCTCATGGCTCGCCTGAACCATTGTATTTCTGTTACAATGATTAACTTTTTTCTCACGAAACTTTTGATAAGACATGTAGGCTAAAAGTTGTTCAGTTTTGCAAGATCTATCTAATGATATCAAAAACTAGGCCTCAGGGCGTCATGGCTCGCCTGAACAGTCGAATTTGTATCACAATTAATAACATTAATAACTTTTTTCTCGAGAAACTTTTGACAAGACATGTAGAACAAAAGTTGTTCAGTTTCGCAAGCGTTAACTAACGATGTTAAGAAATAGGCCTGCAGGTCTCATGGCTCACCGGAACAGTTGGGTTATTGTTGCAAGCTATAACATTTTTGTCAAGAAACTTTTAATAAGACATCTAGAACAAAAGTTTTTCAGTTTTGCAAGATCTTTCGAACAACATCATGAAAAAGGCGAACGGGCCTCATGGCTCGCCTGAAGAGTTTGATTAGTGTCACAATCAATAACTTTTTTCTCGAATAACTTTTGATAAGACATGTAGAACAAAAGTTGTTCAGGTTTGCAAGATCTTTCAAACGATACCAAGAAAAAGGCCCACGGGCCTTATGACTCGCCTTAACAGTCTCATAAATGTCGCAATCAATAACTTTTTTCTCAAGAAAATTTTAATAGGACATGTAGAACAAAATTTGTTCAGTTTTGCGAGGTATATCTAGAATGATAAAAAAAAAGGCCTCCGGGCGACATGACTCGCCTGATCAGTCGACTTTGTATCGCAGTAAATAACATTATTAACTTTTTTGTCGAAAAAAAGGCTGACCCCTTTCATTAGTGGCCGAGTGCGGCAGAGATTCTTTAATTTATAGCACTTAAATGATCAATATTTGTAAAACATTACCGAAGCTAAATTGTACGTCTAGACAAAATATTTGTATCATTATTTATGAACGAAAATCTCAGTCAAATTCTTATCTCCTCACATCTAAAATTGGACGGAAGACCCACTCGTTGCTCGCAACGAGATTGCATCTAGTTCTTATTCTTTTCTTCTTATTTTTCCTCTTCTTTAGTGAGAAATTTGTCCGACCGATTTTATGAACATGCTTCAACTGATCAACTTCAAACTTTGTGAGCTGATAAAGGATCATTAGGAGTGGTGCAATCAACTTTTCAAATTTTCAAAATGGCCGCCGTTTCAAGATGGCGGCCAAAAAACGTCAAAAACTCAAGGTTGTCGGATTTCAACCAAATTCGATTTCTATGGTAATTTAGTGACCCCGAGTCCATTTCCACCATCAAATTTTTTTTTTGAGCCGCCATTTTCAAAATGGCCGCCATATACCGAAATATTTCAAAGTGTTAAAATCTGTACAACATTTGGGTTCTGGGGTAAATTGAGGGTCCACAATTCATTTCTAGCATCAGTATTTCCTTCCAATCATTTTTCAAATGTTTCAAAATGGCCGCCATTGAAGAAAATGGCGGCCAAAAATCAAGTCCGTCGGATTTCAACCAAATTTAGTTCCTAGGGTTTTTTGAGGATCCTGAGTGCATATCTGGCATCAATAACGTTTTCTGACATGGGGAGGTGTTCGGAGACATTTGTGTTGGCATCCCAACACAGTTATAGCTCGTTATTCTTATTATGTTCCCCAAACAAAGTTTGGGAACATATTGTTTTTACTCTGTTTCTTATTATTATTAAGGTCTTCCGTTTCCAACGGAAGACCTTCTAGTGATTCTACTGTTTATTATTAAGGTCTTCCGTTTCCAATGGAAGACCTTCTAGTGATTCTACTGTTTATTTATTATTAAGGTCTTCCGTCTCCTGCGGAAGACCTTACTATTATTGTTCGCGTTCTTCTTCTTCATTATTATTATTATTATTTTCCTTGGTAGTACACGCGTTTGTCTCAGCCATTTCTCGATCGATTTTCACGAAATTTTCAGGAAAGATGTCTTTTGGTGACGAGGCTTTGCTTGCAAAATTTCGTACTTGACGTCACTTCCGGTCAGGAGTTATCTCTCTTTTAGTGACTTTTTGAAGGGCCTTGTTGTCCACACATCTCCTCCGTTACTTTTGAAGCTAGAGTCTTGAAATTTCTACACAAGATAGAGTAAACATTTTAGAAGATTTGTGGGGGATTCGATTTTACCGGAGGCGATTTGCCTAAACGCTCGCCTGGACCTGAAAAAATGGATGCCAAAATTTTTCGCCGATTTTGGCGATTTTTAACCTTTGATCTCCAATATCTTTTTTCTTGCAAATATTTTGTTAAGACATGTAGAACAAAAGTTGTGCATATTTACGAAATCTTTTCGAAAATATCAAGATTTAGGGGCTAGCCCCTTAAATTAGGGATCTAGAAGGGCTCAAAGTCTAGATCAAATATCTCAAAAATCGTTAATATTTTGGCATAAGTCAAAGAACAAAAAATGTTCATCTCAACAATCCAAATCTATTCATATAAAAATTTAGGTCATATGTTACGTAATAAGGGATTTTAAGGGCCAAAACCATAAATTTTTTACCCCTTGTATCTCGAAAACGACAAATATTTTGAAAAGCAATAAAGAACAAAAGTTGTTCAGAATGATGATCTGAACAATATGCATATTTCGTTTTTACCCTATGTGGCCCCGTTAGGGAGCTACAGTTTGGCCCCTAAAAATTACTTCTAGAAATAACTCGAGAACGGTAAAGAATTTCTAAATACTTGTTGAACAAAAAATGTTTGAAATGTCATGACCTTTCTTACGATATCAAGCAAAAGGGGCTGACCCTTTAAATTAGGGGCCCAGAAGGGTCCAAAGGTTTATGAGAATATCTCAGAAACTATTAATATTTTGTAATAAGTCATTGAAGCGGAAATGTTCATCTAAACGAGCTTGTTCTTATCAAATCAAAAAGTAGGTCATATGTTACGTAATAAGGGATTTTAAGGGCCAAAATCATAAATAATTGACGCCTCATATCTTGAAAACGACAAATATTTTGAAAAGCATTATTGAACAAAAGTTGTTCAGAATGATAATCTAAACAATATGTACATTTTGTTTTTTCCCTATGTGGCCCCGTTAGGGAGCTACAGTTTGGCCCCTGAATATTTCTTGTAGAGATAACTGGAGAACGGTAAAGAATTTCTAAATACTTGTTGAGCAAAAAATGTTTAAAATGACAAGGCCTTTCTTACGATATCAAGCAAAACGGGCTGGCCCTTTAAATTAGGGGTTCAGAAGGGTCCAAATGTTTTTGAGAATATCTCAGAAACTATTAATATTTTATAATAAGTTGTAGAAGCGGAAATGTTCATCTCAACGAGCTTGATCTTATCAAATCAAAAAGTAGGTCATATGTTACGTAATTAGAGATTTTAAGGGCCAAAATCGTAAATATTTGACACCTCATATCTTTAAAACGACATTTTTTTGAAAAGCATTATTGAACAAAAGTTGTTCAATGTGTCATAACCTACCGATCAATGTCAAAAAATGGGTCTGTGGGCCTCATGGCTCGCCTGTAGAGTCGATTTTTGTCGATATCAGTCGATTTCAAAAACTTGTAACTGGTAAATATTTTGTAAGGACATATTGAACAAAAGTTGTTCAGTTTATCGAGATCTATCGATTGATATCAAGAAATAGGCCTATGGTCCTAATGGCTCGCCTGTAGAGTCGATTTTTTGTCAATATCGGTCGATCTCAATAACTTTTTACAGGTAAATATTTTGTAAAGACATATAGAACTAAAGTTGTTGAGTCTATAGAGGGCTAACAAATGACATCAAGAAATAGGCCCGCGGGCCTTATGGCTCGCATGGAGAGTCGAATTTCAAACGAATTTCACTGCAAATTTGCTTCAGAAGCTTATGATATGAAAAATTGATTATACCTAAAGTGTCTTAAAGTCGGAAACTAAATTGGGACTCATTTGTCTTTTCTTTTCTTTTTTTTTAACTCCGAGTGCATCAACAAATCGGACGGAAGACCTACTCGTTGCTCGCAACGAGATCGTATCTAGTTAAGGTCTTCCGTCTCCTGCGGAAGACCTTACTATTATTGTTCGCGTTCTTCTTCTTCATTATTATTATTATTATTTTCCTTGGTAGTACACGCGTTTTTCTCAGCCATTTCTCGATCGATTTCCACGAAATTTTCAGGAAAGATGTCTTTTGGTGACGAGACTTTGCTTGCAAAATTTCGTGCTTGACGTCACTTCCGGTCAGGAGTTATCTCTCTTTTAGTGACTTTTTGAAGGGCCTTGTTGTCCACGCATCTCCTCCGTTAGTTTTGAAGCTAGAGTCTTGAAATTTCTACACAAGATAGAGTAAACATTTTAGAAGATTTGTGGGGGATTCGATTTTACCGGAGGCGATTTGCCTAAACGCTCGCCTGGACCTGAAAAAATGGATGCCAAAATTTTTCGCCGATTTCCGCGATTTTTGACCTTTGATCTCCAATATCTTTTTTCTTGCAAATATTTTGTTAAGACATGTAGAACAAAAGTTGTGCACATTTACGAGATCTTTTCGAAAATATCAAGATTTAGGGGCTAGCCCCTTCAATTAGGGATCTAGAAGGGCTCAAAGTCTAGATCAAATATCTCAAAAATCGTTAATATTTTGGTATAAGTCAAAGAACAAAAAATGTTCATCTCAACAATCCAAATCTATTCATATAAAAATTTAGGTCATATGTTACGTAATAAGGGATTTTAAGGGCCAAAACCATAAATTTTTTACCCCTTGTATCTCGAAAACGACAAATATTTTGAAAAGCAATAAAGAACAAAAGTTGTTCAGAATGATGATCTGAACAATATGCATATTTCGTTTTTACCCTATGTGGCCCCGTTAGGGAGCTACAGTTTGGCCCCTAAAAATTACTTCTAGAAATAACTCGAGAACGGTAAAGAATTTCTAAATACTTGTTGAACAAAAAATGTTTGAAATGTCATGACCTTTCTTACGATATCAAGCAAAAGGGGCTGACCCTTTAAATTAGGGGCCCAGAAGGGTCCAAAGGTTTATGAGAATATCTCAGAAACTATTAATATTTTGTAATAAGTCATTGAAGCGGAAATGTTCATCTAAACGAGCTTGTTCTTATCAAATCAAAAAGTAGGTCATATGTTACGTAATAAGGGATTTTAAGGGCCAAAATCATAAATAATTGACGCCTCATATCTTGAAAACGACAAATATTTTGAAAAGCATTATTGAACAAAAGTTGTTCAGAATGCTAATGTAAACAATATGTACATTTCGTTTTTTCCCTATGTGGCCCCGTTAGGGAGCTACAGTTTGGCCCCTAAATATTTCTTGTAGAGATAACTCGAGAACGGTAAAGAATTTCTAAATACTTGTTGAGCAAAAAATGTTTCAAATGACAAGGCCTTTCTTACGATATCAAGCAAAACGGGCTGGCCCTTTAAATTAGGGGTTCAGAAGGGTCCAAATGTTTTTGAGAATATCTCAGAAACTATTAATATTTTATAATAAGTTGTAGAAGCGGAAATGTTCATCTCAACGAGCTTGATCTTATCAAATCAAAAAGTAGGTCATATGTTACGTAATTAGAGATTTTATGGGCGAAAATCGTAAATATTTGACGCCTCATATCTTTAAAACGACATATTTTTTGAAAAGCATTATTGAACAAAAGTTGTTCAATGTGTCATAACCTATCGATCAATATCAAAAAATGGGTCTGTGGGCCTCATGGCTCGCCTGTAGAGTCGATTTTTGTCGATATCAGTCGATTTCAAAAACTTGTAACTGGTAAATATTTTGTAAGGACATATTGAACAAAAGTTGTTCAGTTTATTGAGATCTATCGATTGATATCAAGAAATAGGCCTATGGTCCTAATGGCTCGCCTGTAGAGTCGATTTTTTGTCGATATCGGTCGATCTCAATAACTTTTTACAGGTAAATATTTTGTAAAGACATATAGAACTAAAGTTGTTGAGTCTATAGAGGGCTAACAAATGACATCAAGAAATAGGCCCGCGGGCCTTATGGCTCGCCTGGAGAGTCGAATTTCAAACGAATTTCACCGCAACTTTGCTTCAGAAGCTTATGATATGAAAAATTGATTATATCTAAAGTGTCTTAAAGTCGGAAACTAAATTGGGACTCATTTGTCTTTTTTTTTTTTTTTTTTTTAACTCCGAGTGCATCAACAAATCGGACGGAAGACCTACTCGTTGCTCGCAACGAGATCGTGTCTAGTTATTATTATTATTATTTTTCCCCTTTCGTCTCCGAGACCGTTGGATGGATTTTCCTGAAACTTTCACAAGTTATAGGGAACGATGGTACCTCGAGGCATTTTTTTCATTTTTTCAAAATTCACTTCCGTTTGTCAGATACGTCCGATTTTCCGGTTTTTGAAAGAAACTTTGTCCGGGGGTAAACTTGAAAACCACTGAAGATAATCGAATGAAACTTTCAGGGATGATAGATCTATATTCTCTATGGTGCATGCACGTAATATTTTTTGTCGCCGTCACTTCCGGTCGTCACCGGAAGTGATTAAATAAATCATCAATTTCAAACTTTTTTCTTTCAAATTGAAACCTACTTTGGTGTACTATATCTCGTTCTAATTCTCAAAAAATGTTGACCCCACCGGAAGTTGAATCTCCAACTTCCGGTTATATCAAAGAAAGACTATTCATTCTCTCATTTTTCAGTGCCATAAATCTCGGTCATGAAACTAGTTAATGAATTGAGTTTTACATATATTATACTCACTATAAATGTCTAAAGTAACGTCAAATATTTTTGTAAAATTTACTTCCGGTCGGCAAATACGGCTTATGAGCTGTTTTGTCAAGCGTTTTTCTCAGAAACGGTCAAAGATAGAGTCACCAAATTTTCAGATTTAATAGATCTCACTTTGTAGGCGTGTAGTAGGGGGGTAAGAATGTCGGCCGTCACTTCCGGTCGTCACCGGAAGTGATTAATAAATCATAAATTTCAAACTTTTTTCTTTGCAATTGAAACCTATATCTGTTTATTAGGTCTCGTTCTAATTCTCAAAAACTATTGACCCCACCGGAAGTTGAATCTCCAACTTCCGGTTATATCAAAGAAAGCCTGTTCATTCTCTCATTTTTCAGTGTCATAAATCTCGGTCATAAAACAAGTTAATGATTTGAATTTTACATATGTTACAGACACTATAAATGTGTAGAGTAAATTTAAATATTTTTGTAAAATTCACTTCCGGTCGTGAGATATGGGGTGGACATATTAAAACCTTGTTTTTTCAGTTTCTCAATAATGAATATAGATACACGTTTGAAACTTGTAGAGTTCATCAACTAACATTAGTCCATTGTACACATACATTCAATTTTTTGTCCGTCACTTCCGGTCTATACCGGAAGTATTTGAAAAATGTCGATTATCCGATTTCTTCGAGTGATTTCTCAGAGATGGTGGATAGATTTTCTTGAAATTTTCAGGAATAATGTCTTATGAAAGGACCTTGCTATAACTATTTTTCTTTTTACAAAATTCACTTCCGGTCGGAAAATATGGCCGATTTTCTGTTTCTCAAAAGGAATTTTGTCCAGCAATTATCTTGGAAAAGGTAAAATATACCTTTATCAATTATTCAGGAATTATAAATCTCCGTTTGCAGTCGTGCAGTAGAGGGTTGAACATGTCGACCGTCACTTCCTGTCGTCACCGGAAGTGATGGAAAGAATCGCAAATTTCAAACTTTTTTCTTTTAAATTGAAACCTATACTAGTTTATTAAGTCTCTTTGAAAGTGTCAAAAGAATATTGACTCCGTTGGTAGTCAAAACAACTACTTCCGGTTTCTTGATAAAATACCTTTTTACTTTTTATCTCTTTGTCCCCATAAATCTCGCTTATATTTGAAGTCTTTCATATGATTTTCACATGTCATAATAAAAGTATCAACTTCTAAAGTTTTGATAATTTTGTTTTTCAAAATTGACTTCCGGTCGGTAGTAACCTACTACCTTTTTCTTTGTTTAGTCTACTTCTTTTTGTTGAGAACTCTTTCAGATAGAGAAGTGAAATTTTCAGGGAATATAGACAGTAAAGAGTCGCTGTCATTTATAGGAAAACGCATCATAAAAGTACTTCCGGTCATCACCGGAAGTTACGAGAAATGAGTAAAAGGTTCGATAATACATTTCTCATTCATTGTTAAGGCTTATTTTCTGATATATTTAAATGGTTTTCGTAGGAACAGAAAGCTCTTTACCGGAAGTGGTCTAACGGAAGACCTACTCATTACTAGTAATGAGTTTCTAGTTATTAAGGTCTTCCGTCTCCTGCGGAAGACCTTACTATTATTGTTCGCGTTCTTCTTCTTCATTATTATTAAGGTCTTCCGTCTCCTGCGGAAGACCTTACTATTATTGTTCGCGTTCTTCTTCTTCATTATTATTATTATTATTATTTTCCTTGGTAGTACACGCGTTTTTCTCAGCCATTTCTCGATCGATTTTCACGAAATTTTCAGGAAAGATGTCTTTTGGTGACGAGACTTTGCTTGCAAAATTTCGTGCTTGACGTCACTTCCGGTCAGGAGTTATCTCTCTTTTAGTGACTTTTTGAAGGGCCTTGTTGTCCACACATCTCCTCCGTTAGTTTTGAAGCTAGAGTCTTGAAATTTCTACACAAGATAGAGTAAACATTTTAGAAGATTTGTGGGGGATTCGATTTTACCGGAGGCGATTTGCCTAAACGCTCGCCTGGACCTGAAAAAATGGATGCCAAAATTTGTCGCCCATTTCGGCGATTTTTGACCTTTGATCTCCAATATCTTTTTTCTTGCAAATATTTTGTTAAGACATGTAGAACAAAAGTTGTGCACATTTACGAGATCTTTTCGAAAATATCAAGATTTAGGGGCTAGCCCCTTCAATTAGGGATCTAGAAGGGCTCAAAGTCTAGATCAAATATCTCAAAAATCGTTAATATTTTGGTATAAGTCAAAGAACAAAAAATGTTCATCTCAACAATCCAAATCTATTCATATAAAAATTGAGGTCATATGTTACGTAATAAGGGATTTTAAGGGCCAAAACCATCAATTTTTGACCCCTTGTATCTCGAAAACGACAAATATTTTGAAAAGCAATAAAGAACAAAAGTTGTTCAGAATGATGATCTGAACAATATGCATATTTCGTTTTTACCCTATGTGGCCCCGTTAAGGAGCTACAGTTTGGCCCCTAAAAATTACTTCTAGAAATAACTCGAGAACGGTAAAGAATTTCTAAATATTTGTTGAACAAAAAATGTTTGAAATGTCATGACCTTTCTTACGATATCAAGCAAAAGGGGCTGACCCTTTAAATTAGGGGCCCAGAAGGGTCCAAAGGTTTATAAGAATATCTCAGAAACTATTAATATTTTGTAACAAGTCATTGAAGCGGAAATGTTCATCTAAACGAGCTTGTTCTTATCAAATCAAAAAGTAGGTCATATGTTACGTAATAAGGGATTTTAAGGGCCAAAATCATAAATAATTGACGCCTCATATCTTGAAAACGACAAATATTTTGAAAAGCATTATTGAACAAAAGTTGTTCAGAATGATAATCTAAACAATATGTACATTTCGTTTTTTCCCTATGTGGCCCCGTTAGGGAGCTACAGTTTGGCCCCTAAATATTTCTTGTAGAGATAACTCGAGAACGGTAAAGAATTTCTAAATATTTGTTGAGCAAAAAATGTTTAAAATGACAAGGCCTTTCTTACGATATCAAGCAAAACGGGCTGGCCCTTTAAATTAGGGGTTCAGAAGGGTCCAAATGTTTTTGAGAATATCTCAGAAACTATTAATATTTTATAATAAGTTGTAGAAGCGGAAATGTTCATCTCAACGAGCTTGATCTTATCAAATCAAAAAGTAGGTCATATGTTACGTAATTAGAGATTTTAAGGGCCAAAATCGTAAAATATTTGACGCCTCATATCTTTAAAACGACATATTTTTGGAAAAGCATTATTGAACAAAAGTTGTTCAATGTGTCATAACCTATCGATCAATATCAAAAAATGGGTCTGTGGGCCTCATGGCTCGCCTGTAGAGTCGATTTTTGTCGATATCAGTCGATTTCAAAACCTTGTAACTGGTAAATATTTTGTAAGGACATATTGAACAAAAGTTGTTCAGTTTATCGAGATCTATCGATTGATATCAAGAAATAGGCCTATGGTCCTAATGGCTCGCCTGTAGAGTCGATTTTTTGTCAATATCGGTCGATCTCAATAACTTTTTACAGGTAAATATTTTGTAAAGACATATAGAACTAAAGTTGTTGAGTCTATAGAGGGCTAACAAATGACATCAAGAAATAGGCCCGCGGGCCTTATGGCTCGCCTGGAGAGTCGAATTTCAAACGAATTTCACCGCAACTTTGCTTCAGAAGCTTATGATATGAAAAATTGATTATATCTAAAGTGTCTTAAAGTCGGAAACTAAATTGGGACTCATTTGTCTTTTTTTGTTTTTTTAACTCCGAATGCATCAACAAATCGGACGGAAGACCTACTCGTTGCTCGCAACGAGATCGTGTCTAGTTATTATTATTATTATTATTATTTTCCTTGGTAGTACACGCGTTTTTCTCAGCCATTTCTGGTTCGATTTTCACGAAATTTTCAGGAAAGATGTCTTTTGTTGACGAGACTTTGCTTGCAAAATTTCGTGCTTGACGTCACTTCCGGTCAGGAGTTATCTCTCTTTTAGTGACTTTTTGAAGGGCCTTGTTGTCCACGCATCTCCTCCGTTAGCTTTGAAGCTAGAGTCTTGAAATTTCTACACAAGATAGAGTAAACATTTTAGAAGATTTGTGGGGGATTCGATTTTACCGGAGGCGATTTGCCTAAACGCTCGCCTGGACCTGAAAAAATGGATGCCAAAATTTGTCGCCCATTTCGGCGATTTTTGACCTTTGATCTCCAATATCTTTTTTCTTGCAAATATTTTGTTAAGACATGTAGAACAAAAGTTGTGCACATTTACGAAATCTTTTCGAAAATATCAAGATTTAGGGGCTAGCCCCTTCAATTAGGGATCTAGAAGGGCTCAAAGTCTAGATCAAATATCTCAAAAATCGTTAATATTTTGGTATAAGTCAAAGAACAAAAAATGTTCATCTCAACAATCCAAATCTATTCATATAAAAATTTAGGTCATATGTTACGTAATAAGGGATTTTAAGGGCCAAAACCATAAATTTTTTACCCCTTGTATCTCGAAAACGACAAATATTTTGAAAAGCAATAAAGAACAAAAGTTGTTCAGAATGATGATCTGAACAATATGCATATTTCGTTTTTACCCTATGTGGCCCCGTTAGGGAGCTACAGTTTGGCCCCTAAAAATTACTTCTAGAAATAACTCGAGAACGGTAAAGAATTTCTAAATACTTGTTGAACAAAAAATGTTTGAAATGTCATGACCTTTCTTACGATATCAAGCAAAAGGGGCTGACCCTTTAAATTAGGGGCCCAGAAGGGTCCAAAGGTTTATGAGAATATCTCAGAAACTATTAATATTTTGTAACAAGTCATTGAAGCGGAAATGTTCATCTAAACGAGCTTGTTCTTATCAAATCAAAAAGTAGGTCATATGTTACGTAATAAGGGATTTTAAGGGCCAAAATCATAAATAATTGACGCCTCATATCTTGAAAACGACAAATATTTTGAAAAGCATTATTGAACAAAAGTTGTTCAGAATGATAATCTAAACAATATGTACATTTCGTTTTTTCCCTATGTGGCCCCGTTAGGGAGCTACAGTTTGGCCCCTAAATATTTCTTGTAGAGATAACTCGAGAACGGTAAAGAATTTCTAAATACTTGTTGAGCAAAAAATGTTTAAAATGACAAGGCCTTTCTTACAATATCAAGCAAAACGGGCTGGCCCTTTAAATTAGGGGTTCAGAAGGGTCCAAATGTTTTTGAGAATATCTCAGAAACCATTAATATTTTATAATAAGTTGTAGAAGCGGAAATGTTCATCTCAACGAGCTTGATCTTATCAAATCAAAAAGTAGGTCATATGTTACGTAATTAGAGATTTTAAGGGCCAAAATCGTCAATATTTGACGCCTCATATCTTTAAAACGACATATTTTTGGAAAAGCATTATTGAACAAAAGTTGTTCAATGTGTCATAACCTATCGATCAATATCCAAAAATGGGTCTGTGGGCCTCATGGCTCGCCTGTAGAGTCGATTTTTGTCGATATCAGTCGATTTCAAAAACTTGTAACTGGTAAATATTTTGTAAGGACATATTGAACAAAAGTTGTTCAGTTTATCGAGATCTATCGATTGATATCAAGAAATAGGCCTATGGTCCTAATGGCTCGCCTGTAGAGTCGATTTTTTGTCGATATCGGTCGATCTCAATAACTTTTTACAGGTAAATATTTTGTAAAGACATATAGAACTAAAGTTGTTGAGTTTATAGAGGGCTAACAAATGACATCAAGAAATAGGCCCGCGGGCCTTATGGCTCGCCTGGAGAGTCGAATTTCAAATGAATTTCACCGCAACTTTGCTTCAGAAGCTTATGATATTAAAAATTGATTATATCTAAAGTGTCTTAAAGTCGGAAACTTAATTGGGACTCATTTGTCTTTTTTTTTTTTTTTTTAACTCCGAGTGCATCAACAAATCGGACGGAAGACCTACTCGTTGCTCGCAACGAGATCGTGTCTAGTTATTATTATTATTCTTTTTCTCCGGTACTTTTTTGTCCGGTAGTGTTCTCAGAAACTACAAAAGGGATCGATATGAAACTTTCCAGGATGATAGTATAGCGTTTATAGATGTGCATAGTGATAGTCATTTTGTTTGCACGTGCATGCACGCGCGCGCACGTGCATTGCAATTTTGGTACAAAAAATGGAAAATCAGAATATTGAAGGAAGCGATATAAAACCTAAATAGGATGATAGTATATCATTTGTACATATGAAAAATAATAGTTATTTTGCCAGCACGCGCACGCATGCGCGTGCACGCACATTACAAAATTTGTACGCTAACTTTGGAATCAGTCTAACTTTTTTGTTGTTCATTGAAATGGCTTGATATTCATATCATAGGTAGATATTGAGACCCTTAACTGATTTGCATGGTCAAAATTACCAATTTGCACGCGCATGCACGTGCGCTTCATTTTGATTGGATAGTACTAAAACGTTTGTAACTTCCTTATTTATGAAGCGAATGAGATGATATTCACAGCATACGTAGACAATATGTGTATCTATATATTGGTGTAACAAAAAATGCCAACGCACACGCGCATGCGCGTGCGACGTTTTTCAAATGTTCGATTTTTAAAGGACGATAACGTTTTTGTTTTTCATCAAATTCTATTCATATTAGGGTTTTAGATGTGTCTTGGTACTCCTTACAAATTGCTGTGGTTAGAATTACTGCTCAGCACGTGCATGCACGTGTGCTGATTTCTGATTGGACGATTTTAAAATCGCTATAACTTCCTTATATTTGTTGGAAACGTTATGAAATTCATACTGTGGGTATATGATACAAATGCCTGTTGAACGACATCAACAAAAATTCGGAATCATACACGTGTGCGCGTGTATGCACGTGCAATGCTTTCTTTCATTTCTTAGTACTGAAATGACCATATTAAACGTACTACATGTAATTAAAGGCTAAAATAAAATGATTTTTTGCTATAGATTCACAAGGACATCACATTTTATTTGGGGGAGGTTTGGGGAACATATGTAACGGTCCCCGTTACAATTAGAACTAGTTATTATTCTTTTCTTCTTATTTTTCCTCTTCTTTAGTGAGAAATTTGTCCGACCGATTATATGAAAGTGCTTCGACTGATCAACTTCAAACTTTGTGAGCTGATAGGGGGTCATAAGGAGGGGTGCAATCAACTTTTCAAATTTTCAATATGGCCACCGTTTCAAAATGGCCGCCAAAAACGTCAAAAAATCAAAGTTGTCGGATTTCAACCAAATTTTATTTCTAGGGTAATATTATGACCCCGAGTCCATTTCCACCATCAAAATTTTTTTTTGAACCGCCATTTTCAAAATGGCCGCCATATACTGAAATATTTGAAAGTGTTAAAATCTTTACAACATTTGGGTTCTGGGGTCACTTGAGGGTCCACAGTTCTTTTCTAACATCAGTATTTCCTTCCTATCTATTTTTGAATGTTTCAAAATGGCCGCCATTGAAGAAAATGGCGGCCAAAAATCAAGTCCGTCGGATTTCAACTTCATTTACTTCCTAGGGTTTATGGAGGATTCTGAGTCCATATCTGGCATCAAAAACCATTTCTGACATGGGGAGGTGTTCAGAGACATTTGTGTTGGCATCCCAACACAGTTATAGCTCGTTATTATGTTCCCCAAACAAAGTTTGGGAACATATTATTTTTACTCTGTTTCTTATTATTAAGGTCTTCCGTTTCCAACGGAAGACCTTCTAGTGATTCTACTGTTTATTATTATTATTATTATTTTTTTTTCCCTTTCGTCTCCGAGACCGTTGGATGGATTTTCCTGAAACTTTCACAGGTTATAGGGAACGATGGTACCTCGAGGCATTTTTTTCATTTTTTCAAAATTCACTTCCGTTCGTCAGATACGTCCGATTTTCCGGTTTTTGAAAGAAACTTTGTCCGGGGGTAAACTTGAAAACCACTAAAGATAATCGAATGAAACTTTCAGGGATGATAGATCTATTTTCTCTATGGTGCATGCACGTAATATTTTTTGTCGCCGTCACTTCCGGTCGTCACCGGAAGTGATTAAATAAATCATCAATTTCAAACTTCTTTCTTTCAAATTGAAACCTACTTTGGTTTACTATATCTCGTTCTAATTCTCAAAAAATGTTGACCCCACCGGAAGTTGAATCTTCAACTTCCGGTTATATCAAAGAAAGACTATTCATTCTCTCATTTTTCAGTGCCATAAATCTCGGTCATGAAACTAGTTAATGAGTGGAGTTTTACATATATTATATCCACTATAAATGTCTAGAGTAACGTCAAATATTTTTGTAAAATTCACTTCCGGTCGGCAAATACGGCTTATGAGCTGTTTTCGTTGTCAATCGTTTTTCTCAGAAACGGTAAAAGATAGAGTCACCAAAATTTCAGAGTTAATAGATCTCACTTCGTAGGGGTGCAGTAGGGGGTTAAGAATGTCGGCCGTCACTTCCGGTCGTCACCGGAAGTGATTAATAAATCATAAATTTCAAACTTTTTTCTTTCAAATTGAAACCTATATCGGTTTATTAGGTCTCGTTCTAATTCTCAAAAACTATTGACCCCACCGGAAGTTGAATCTCCAACTTCCGGTTATATGAAAGAAAAACTATTCATTCTCTTTTTCAGTGCCATAAATCTCGGTCATAAAACAAGTTAATGATTTGAATTTTACATATGTTATAGACATTATAAATGTCTAGTGTAAATTAAAATATTTTTGTAAAATTCACTTCCGGTCGTGAGATATGGGGTGGACATATTCAAACCTTGTTTTTTCAGTTTCTCAATAATGAATATAGATAGACCTTGAAACTTGTAGAGTTGATCAACTAACATTAGTCCATTGTACACATACATTCAATTTTTTCGTCCGTCACTTCCGGTCTATACCGGAAGTATTTGAAAAATGTCGATTTTCCGATTTTTTCGAGTGATTTCTCAAAGATGGTGGATAGATTTTCTTGAAATTTTCAGGAATAATGTCTTATGAAAGGACCTTCCTATAACTATTTTTGTTTTTACAAAATTCACTTCCGGTCGGAAAATATGGCCGATTTTCTGTTTCTCAAAAGGAATTTTGTCCAGCATTTTTCTTGGAAAAGGTAAAATATAGGTTCATCAATTATTCAGGAATTATAAATCTCCGTTTGCAGTCGTGCAGTAGAGGGTTGAACATGTCGACCGTCACTTCCTGTCGTCATCGGAAGTGATTGAAAGAATCGCAAATTTCAAACTTTTTCTTTTAAATTGAAACCTATACTAGTTTATTAACTCTCTTTGAAAGTGTCAAAAGAATATTGACTCCGTTGGTAGTCAAAACAACTACTTCCGGTTTCTTGATAAAATACCTTTTTACTTTTCATCTCTTTGTCACCATAAATCTCGCGTATATTTGAAGTCTTTCATATGATTTTCACATGTCATAATAAAAGTATCAACTTCTAGAGTTTGGATCATTTTGTTTTTCAAAATTGACTTCCGGTCGGTAATAACCTACTACTTTTTCTTTCTTTAGTCTACTTCTTTTTGTTGAGAACTCTTTCAGATAGAGACGTGAAATTTTCAGGGAATATAGACAGTAAAGAGTCGCTGTCATTTATAGGAAAACGCATCATAAAAGTACTTCCGGTCATCACCGGAAGTTACGAGAAATGAGTAAAAGGTTCGATAATACATTTCTCATTCATTGTTAAGGCTTATTTTCTGATATATTTAAATGGTTTTCGTAGGAACAGAAAGCTCTTTACCGGAAGTGGTCTAACGGAAGACCTACTCATTACTAGTAATGAGTTTCTAGTTATTATTATTATTATTATTCTTTTTCTCCGGTACTTTTTTGTCCGGTAGTGTTCTCAGGAACTACAAAAGGGATCGATATGAAACTTTCCAGGATGATAGTATAGCGTTTGTAGATGTGCATAGTGATAGTCATTTTGTTTGCACGTGCATTCACGCGCGCGCACGTGCATTGCAATTTTGGTACAAAAAATGGGAAATCAGAATATTGAAGGAAGCGATATAAAACCTAAATAGGATGATAGTATATCATTTGTACATATGAAAAATAATAGTTATTTTGCCAGCACGCGCACGTATGCGCGTGCACGCATGCGCGTGCACGCGCATTACAAAATTTGTACGCTAACTTTGGAATCAGTCTAACTTTTTTGTTGTTCATTGAAATGGCTTGAAATTCATATCATAGGTAGATATTGAGACCCTTAACTGATTTACATGGTCAAAATTACCAATTTGCACGCGCATGCACGTGCGCTTCATTTTGATTGGATAATGCTAAAACGTTTGTAACTATCTTATTTATGAAGCGAATGAGATGATATTCACAGCATACGTAGACAATATGTGTATCTATATGTTGGTGTAACAAAAAATGCCAACGCACACGCGCATGCGCGTGCAACATTTTTTAAATATTCAATTTTTAAAGGACGATAACGTTTTTGTTTTTCATCAAATTCTATTCATATTAAGGGTTTAGATGTATCTTGGTACTCCTTACAAATTGCTGTGGTTAGAATTACTGCTCAGCACGTGCATGCACGTGTGCTGATTTCTGATTGGACGATTTTAAAATCGCTATAACTTCCTTATATTTGTTGGAAACGTTATGAAATTCATACTGTGGGTATATGATACAAATGCCTGTTGAACGACATCAACAAACATTTGGAATCATACACGCGTGCGCGTGTATGCACGTGCAACGCTTTCTTTCATTTCTTGGTACTGAAATGACCATATTGAACGTACTACATGTAATTAAAGGCTAAAATAAAATGATTTTTTCCTATAGATTCACAAGGACATCACATTTTATTTGGGGGAGGTTTGGGGAACATCTGTAACGGTCCCCGTTACAATTAGAACTAGTTGTTCTTTTTCTTACCGATTTTGTGCACGCGATTTCTCAAAAACGGCTTGATAGATTTTCATGAAACTTTCAGGGAAAATGTAAAATAGGATTTTGTAGAACAGTTTTTTTTAGTTTTGCCAAAATCACTTCCGGTCGCAAGTTACCGCCGAATTTCCGTTTTTCAAATGACATTTTGTCCGGGCGTTTTCTCATAAACGGTTAAAAATTGGGTCTTCAAACTTTCAGGGATGATCGATGGTGACTTGTAGCTGTGCAATAGGGTATTGTCATTGTCATCCGTCACTTCCGGCCGTCACTGGAAGTGAACAAAAGAAACGTCAAATTTCAAACTAATGCTTTTGAAACAAAACTTGCATAGATTAATTAGATATATTTCGGCGTTTCAGAAAATGTTAGACTTACCGGACGTTTAACCAACAACTTCCGGTTTTTAGAGAAAAACTTCGAAAAAATGGTCTTTCTTTGTCCTCGTATATCTCGTTTATTTATCAAACTTTTCATACGATATTTACAGATATTATTGACATTATCCATCTTAAGAGAACCCTATAACACTATTTCAAAATTCACTTCCGGTCACAAGTTACGGCCGCATTTCTGTTTTTCAAATGATATTTTGTCTGGGCGTTTACTAATAAACGTTTAACGATTGAGTCTTCAAACTTTCAGGGATGATAGATTATGACTTGTAGCTGTGCAATAGGGTATTTTCATTGCCGTCCGTCACCGGAAGTGAACAAAAGAAACGTCAAATTTCAAACTAATGCTTTTGAAACAAAACTTGCATAGATTAATTGGGTCTCTTTCGGCGTATCAGAAAATGTTAGACTTTAAGGTGGGTCCTTAGTCCTGGATTTTTGGGGTTTAGGTAGCATTTTTTTGTTTGGAATCAATAAATTAACATTCAGAGTAATGATAAAAGGCAAAACAGTTAAGGATTTCCATATTAATTTTCATTACACACACCACTAAAGTCATGTACCCCGATGTAGGTTTTTATGAAATTCATTGGAAACAGTTATTTGTTGTTATTTTAATATAAAAACAACAAAATATTTTTTGAATTGCATTTATTTATCGGGAAACATGTCAATAACTAAAACACATGTCATTTTCAATATGTTCATCAAGTTTTAGAATAATATGTGCAAAATTATTGAATTAGCATTATTCTCCAAAATGTTAAAAAAAAAAAACAAATGTGGACGCATTTTCCTTATAACATGGTTTACATATCATTTTTTCTGTTTATATTAGTAGAGTTACATCTGTTATAGTTATTTATGGGGGAAAATCCATACCTTTCCTTAATAATTTCAAATTTATAGCTTCCAGATTATGTATACCCCCATAAAAAAACTGAAGTCTGGCACATTACAGCTGAGCTATTTAAAATCACTCGGGATTAAAATTTTATGTAATTTCATGAAAAGACACGGATAATGATTCCTTATCACCTTGGTAAAATGTTTGCCAAAAATAAAGGAAATCTATCACATAATGGACTTGATAAATAATTTAATGAAAACAGAGTTATTGTCCTTGGATTCAATATTTTGAAACATATCATTGACTATTCAAATATAACAAAGACTTTTGAAATATTTTATGGCTAACAAGATATTTTACAATAACTATTGAAAAAGATTCCAACAAAATTTATGTTCCTGTCATTAAATCATTGACTTTGCAAAATCCTATGACGTCACAGGAGCGTGGAACTACGTTAAGGAAGTTTAATCAGCAACTTCCGGTTTTAAGAGAAAAACTTCAAAAAATTGGTCTTTTTTTGTCCTCGTATATCTCGCTTAGTTATCAACATTTTAATACGATGTTTCAAGATATTATTGACATTATCCATCTCTGTAGAACTCTTTAATACTATTTAAAAATTCTCTTCCGGTCGCAAGTTACGGCCGAATTTTCGTTTTTCAATTAACATTTTGTTCGGGCGTTTTCTTCTAAACGATTAACGATTGAGTCTTTATACTTTCAGGAATGATAGATAGTGACCTGTAGCTCTGTAATAAAGGTTTATCATTGATATCCGTCACTTCCGGCCGTCACCGGAAGTGAACAAAAGAAACGTCAAATTTCAGAGTTATGCTTTTGAAACAAAACTTGCATAGGTTCATTGGGTCTCTTTCGGAGTTTCAGAAAATGTTAGACTTATCGGAAGTTTAACCTACAACTTCCGGTTTTTAGAGGAACCCTTCGAAAAAATGGTCTTTCTTTGTTCTCATATATCTCGCTTATCTATCTACTTTTTAATACGATGTTTACAGATATTATTGACATTATCCATCTCTGGGATACCCTTTTAATACTATTTCAAAATTCACTTCCAGTCGCGAGTTAGGGCCAAATTTCCGTTTTTCAAATGACATTTTGGTTGGCCGTTTTTTCATAAACGGTTAATGATAGAGTCTTTCAACTTTCAGGATATGATTGGTGGTGACTTGTAGCTTTCTAAAATGATTTATAATTGTCATCCGTCACTTCCCGCCGCCACCGAAAGTCAACGAAAGAAACGTCAAATAAATTTACACTTTTCAAACAAAATGTGTGCTTGAAATAATTAAGTGTCGTTTGGAATTTCAGAAAATGTTACAGTTACCGGAAGTTTAAACAACAACTTCCGGTTTTTAGAGAAAAACTTCGAAAAAGTGTTCTTTCTTTGCTATCATATCTCTCGCTTATAAATGAAGTGTTTGTTATGATTTTCACATATACAATTGACATTATCCATCTTCAGAGTTTAGTGAATTATTTGGGGGTTTTTTTCTTCAAAAGTCACTTCTGTTCGTTAATATCTTCGATTTCCGTTGTTGTTGTTTTTTTCTCCAGGCGTTTTCTAATGAATAATCAAAGATTAAGTCTTGACACTTTCAGGAAAGTTAGATGGTGACATGTAGATGTGAAATCCGTGTTTCAATTTTCCTGCCGTCACTTCCATCATCCACCGGAAGTACCTTAAAAATATGTAATTTTTCATTTTCTTTTAAAATTCAAATGCTCATAACATTATTTAATAGAGTGTATTGTCATACCATTTCCACCGGAAGTTGGTTGTTCGAAACCGGAAGTTGTCCCAAAACTCTGCATTTTTCACCGAAATATTTAGTGTGGGTTCCTACACGGTAAGTGTGGAATATTCAATCGTTTTATGGACTCCCAAGATACTCGAAAGTGAATAAAACAAAACCGAAATTGTTTGTAATTGATAGATCACGTCTTACATGTATATGTTTATCACGGTTTTAAAAAAAAAAAATAGGTGTTTATTCCATTCATGTATAGTCGTTCTTCAATAATTGAATTCTCCCAGTCAAGATCCTATCTCGTCAGAAATTGGACGGAAGACCTATTCGTTGCTCGCAACGAGATCATTTCTAGTTATTATTCTTTTTCTCCGGTACTTTTTTGTCCGGTAGTGTTCTCAGAAACTACAAAAGGGATCGATATGAAACTTTCCAGGATGATAGTATAGCGTTTGTAGATGTGCATAGTAATAGTCATTGTGTCTGCACGTGCATGCACGCGTGAGCACGTGCACTGCAATTTTGGTACAAAAAATGGAAAATCAGAATATTAAAGGGATCGAAATGAAACCTCAATAGGATGATAGTATATCATCTGTAGATATGAAAAATGATATTTATTTTGTCTGCACGCGCACGCATGCGCGTGCACGTGCATTGCAAAATTTGTACACTAACTTTGGAGTCAGTCTAACTTTTTTGTTGTTCATTGAAATGGCTTGATATTCATATCATAGGTAGATATTGAGACCCTTAACTGATTTGCATGGTCAAAATTACCAATTTGCACGCGCATGCACGTGCGCTTCATTTTGATTGGATAGTACTAAAACGTCTGTAACTATCTTATTTATGAAGCGAATAAGATGATATTCACAGCATACGTAGACAATATGTGTATCTATATATTGGTGTAACAAAAAATTCCAACGTGCATGCGCATGCTACGTTTTTCAAATGTTCAATATTTAAAGAACGATAACGTTTTTGTTTTTCATCAAATTCTATTGATATTAGGGGTTTAGATGTGTCTTGGTACTCCTTTACAGATTGCTGTGGTTAAAATTACTGCTCAGCACGTGCATGCACGTGTGCTGAATTCTGATTGGACGATTTTAAAATCGCTATAACTTCCTTATATTTGTTGGAAACGTTATGAAATTCATACTGTGGGTATATGATACAAATGCCTGTTGAACGACATAAAAAAAATCGGAATCATACACGCGTGCGCGTGTATGCACGTGCAACGCTTTCTTTCATTTCTTGGTACTGAAATGACCATATTAAACGTACTACATGTAATTAAAGGCTAAAATAAAATGATTTTTGCTATAGATTCACAAGGACATCACATTTTATTTGGGGGAGGTTTGGGGAACATATGTAACGGTCCCCGTTACAATTAGAACTAGTCTACCTTTGCTTTAATTGAAAATAAAACTGAGTTTCGACAAATATTACCTAGTGACCAATATCCTCTAGAAATTGACAATTTCTTATACCTTTTACCAAAAGCATATTGATAAATTGTCTTTGGCAATCGTCAGGCTGTCCGGCAATCTTTGACAAAAAATAAGGGCAAATTTTAAAAGGGCTAAAAGTAAGAAAAGTTAGGACTAAAATCAGGAATGTCATCACTAAATTTGGGCGGTTTTAGGCATTTAAATGGTCTTATCTTCGCAAATTTGACAATAAAGAAACTAAAAAAAAAAATGCTCTAAGTGCAGGAAGGGCATTTCCCAGCTTTTATTGGCTATAACCTCAATATTCACATCTTTGTCACAAAGTGACAACCAATAAACAGCTTGACACATGGATCCACTGGTCAAATTAAGTTTGAATGCATTTTCAAAATTGCTAGCTGTATATAAAAAAAGAAATTGACATGAAAAATTAGGATTTTTTAAGATTCCCCCCTTGAATTCCACATTTTTTATAGGAATTTTAGCAAATCAAAAAATAGGATTTTTAAAGGAATTTTAAAGCACTGGACAGCCTGAATCGTGTACATGCCAAAAACATAATTTTACCATGCGGTCCATTGTGGAATGAAAAGATGAAGATAAACGAACAGTGATCAATCCCATAATAAAGAATACAATATTAAAGAGTAAGGCAAGCGCGGACTGCTGGACACACCAGAAGTGAGATCATGTGCCTAGGAGGAGTAAGAATCCCCTGTCGAGCGGTCAAACTCGCGGTGAGGCCTATATTTTGATCAGGTAAATGGGGTAATCCGCAGTCAAACTAATTGTATAAAGAACGGCTTAACCAGTGATGAATATGAAACACGTCAGACAGCATTTCACCCAATGACAGGTTGTATTTGTAAATTAGATCGTTATAACCACTAAAGAATTTGCAAAATGCTGACTTTAAACAGGACTGTTACACTTGTCCTTTTGTGATATAATTTTCCATTAATGAAAATTGTGTGGATGTTATTGGAATTATGTAATGGATACCTATGAAATGAATTAAAGAAAGCGTATTCTTTGAAGCTTTCGTTATATAAAAACTACATTTAATGACTTTGGCGACGAAGGTATTGTGTCTGCTAATTAATAAGTTAGGCTTTAACAGCCACCTGGGTATCACACAACGAAACCTAATCAGAAGTGTTGCGTGTTGATGATGCAGAAGTACATTATTTCAATCTCAATGAAGTGAAATTCAAAGCAATCAGCATTTCTTCTACTGTGTCCTGGACAAATGATCCAAGAAGATGGACTTACAACAATGTAATTTTAACGCCATGACTCAGTGTCATAAGCATAATCAAATATCTCTTCGTTACTGTTGTGGACAAACATTTCTTTTTACCAGTGAGCTTAATCTTAAAGGGACTGATTCATGTTGGGGAGGAGGGGGAAATACATGTATGTTAGTCTTTTTTTTTTAATGTTAAACATTAAACAAATTGCTCATTTTGAGTTGACAACCAAAATTTGGACCTTCCTTATGCAAAGATAAAGGCAACTCTGTGTTATGTAAACAGACCCGAACCTTGTTTATGTTTACAAACAAACCAGTGAAATGTTAATTTTGTAATTTAAAGCATCCTAATTTTACACAGAAACAAATTAAACTTTTACATTTTACCTACAGAATACTTGAAATGTGATATACCGGGTAGGCCTATATCATAAACTTTGATTCATCACCACATATTTTCTGAACCTTTTCAATAGTAGCATACCTCAATTATTTTGGGTTGAAATCGTGAATCTGTCCCTTTAATGAAATGACCTTGCTTCAACGTCTTGTCATTAACAATTTTTATGTCAGTTTCATGCATGAGGTTCGAAAGTCTTTCAAATTACAAAGTTGTCCTCTCAAAAATAACAGTGACCTTGACTCTGGTTAAATGACACTGATTCAAGGTCAAGGAACATTGCCTCGTCATAAGCAAAACTCAGTGACAAGTACGAAGTATAAATGATTCTCCATTTCAAAGATGTGTCATGTGACCAATATTTCTAATCTTTTCATTAGTGACCTTGAACAAATGACCTTGAAGTGAGGTAATAAAAAATATTTGATGTTTCTACATTACAAAGTTGTAACTCGAACAAATATTTTAACTAATATTTAACAGGTGATTTTCACTTTGGCCAAATGACCTTGGTTGGACACTTTGCATGGTCATAAGCCAACTTCGTATCGAGTATGAGATTGCATTTTGTATATCTTTATTTCATGGTAACCGCCGTGGTGGTCTAGAGGTTAGAGTGTTCGACCCGCATGCGGAAGGCCGGGATCTCGGCCGTGACAGACCTATTTTAAAGGGACTGGTTCACGGTTTTCGAAATATTTTTCATTTTTTTATGTTAAAAATTAAAAATATAACTCATTTGATGTTGACAACCAAAATTTGGACCGTCTGAATGCAAGGATAAGAGCAATATTTTAGCTTTGATTATGTGTTATGTAAACAAAGACTCAAGTCTTTTAATGTAAATAAACAAACCAATGAAACATTAATTTTGTAATTTAAAGCATCTTCATTTTGTACTTTCACAAATTTTAACTTTTAAATGACACATTTTACCTAAAGTATACTTGAGATGTGATATATATAATTAACTTGGATCAATATCTATTTATTTTGAAAACTTCGTAAACAATAACACCTCAATCTTTGTTTTCAAATCAAATAATAAACTCTCTATATTGAGCTTCTGTCATGATGAATAACCTTAATTTTTTTGTGAAACACTCTCAACATATTAGATTGTAGATATTGATCATTTAAAGGGAAAATCAAAATTTGGGAGGAATTCGTGAATCAGTCCCTTTAACAGGTAGTGACGTTTAATCCCAAACGCTCAGCACCAGGTGTGAATGCCACGGGTCCTCGGAAATGACCTTAAAAACGGAAATTCCGTGTAACAGTAGGTGTGGCACGCTAAAGAACCCTCACTGCTCAATGACTGTAAGCGCCGAGCAAAGGCCTAAATTTGAAGCCCTTCACCGGTCTTGGCGACGTCTTCATGAGTGAAAAATTCTCGTGAGAGATTGATTGATTAAATATTGTTTAACGTCCCTCTCGAGAATATTTCATTCATATGGAGACGTCACACTGCCGGTGAAGGGCTACAAAATTTAGGCCTATGCTCGGCGCTTATGATCATTGAGCAGGGAGGGATCTTTATCGTGCCACCCCTGCTGTGACACAGGGCCTCGGTTTTTGCGGTCTTATCCGAAGGACCGCCCCATTTAGTCGCCTCTTACGACAAGCAAGGGGTACTGAAGACCTATTCTAACCCGGATCCCATCGTGCACGGGATCTTGAGAGACGTTAAACAAGATGCAATCAATCAATATTACATGGTATACACGTATCAACACTTTGCGCAAGTTACGCCCCGTGTCCGCCATCTCCCGGTTAAAAATTCATATTTCCCTACGTTGGCCTTTGTAATTTTCTTATCTGTAGTTGACATCTGTTATTTTCCAATAATGTCCCAGATTGGGGCAACCCATTACCTTGTATGAAAACTTGATAATTAGCTAAAATTCAAAGTAATAACGTCTTGCATTTGGTAAGGTTAGGAAGGAAAACTTGGTTGTTCACCGATTGACCTTTGGCTGACCCTGCAAAGGGACGTAACTCGCGGCGAAGTGTTGATAGAGGGCGAAGCCTTCTCACGGCCCGGAGGGCCGTGAGAGCGGAGCTCTCCCTATAGGTAACACGCATGTACATGTTTAAAAGGAAAATATAGCAAAATAATGAAAAATTAAACCATACCTATGGAACTTGAAAAGTTTGGTACCAATGGCGTCGATTCGAATATTATCGCGTGGACATGTATTCCTCCATTTTGAATCTCGTCTACCCTAGTTCACGTGGTTCTGAGATGTTACACATAAAATCCGTAAAAGCATGTAAATCTTATTTTCTTAATCATATATAATCACTCCATAATTAACGCCATGTTTTTTGTTGTGGTTCAAACGCTATGTTTGTAAATTTGCTAAATAACGACGCTGAATATGACGTCACAATGTACTGTTCACATCAATTGCGTTATATTTCCCTTGTTCAATATATAGGTGGATCAAATCTCCAAAATTAGGATGCTTTGATACAACTCCGTCCGCGTGCTAACTTCGGGTTGTTTTTGTCCTGTTTTGGATATAGATACTAATGCCAAAACTTTTTTGCTTCGCCCTCAAACACGGTCACGCCGTAAAACATATTACGTATCTAGGTACAAAGCTACATCAACCAGAAATCAATCGTAACTACTCGGTTATTTCCATAACCGGAAACAGACGAGCACGTGATCCGATTGAACCAGAAATATCAAACTTCCACCAGAGTTCGTTTGCTCACAAACCATAATCTATTCGTAGGTGACGTAATGAGGCCTTGACGGGGAGTTTGCCAGAAATTCACGCTTCCACTGTCGTCAGGGGAGGTGCGGTTATCATCTCCGCACAGCCAATCAGAATCGCGGAAGAATTGTCCGCCATTACCTCAGTCAAAACTTATGATGACGGAGGTTTTGAGGTACAGATGTTTTAGCCTGATTACTTCGAGTTCTCATAAAATTGGTGGAATTGTGTGCATCGGGGAAATGCAACAGTGATTCACGTTACCCAGAAAGGATACTAGAAGTGATGTTTATCCCATTTCCAAACCCAAAATCACATAAAGATTAATAAGGCGTGTGGTAGGCCCCACAGTATAGTAAGAGCAGAATGGACCGGCACACAAAGTAAGTTAGTCTTAGCAGACAATTATGTATTAGTTAATAGTAATAGTTAAATCAGGGACTGATAATAATACATACCCATGTCATGTGTATACATGTACTAAGAGCTACAGGTGCTTGGGTTCAAGACCCCCACCCCCCCCCCCCACCCCACCCCACCCCCCATTCTCCCGAATAACCTGCACGACTTGATTTAAATTATTTCTTATTGAAAATCCTACTAATGCATGTCAACAATGTCATGCATACCCCAAAATAGCTCTTTTTAAGAATTTCCCCCATTGGATATAACAATTCGTGTAGCTAGGTTATTCAAGGGAGGGGGGGGGTGTCATGAACCCAAGCACCTGTGCTAAGAGCTACACAATACTATTTTTTTTTACTATAATATTATCTATTAAAAAGAATCCCCTATCTAAACTATTTTCATATCTAGGGTCAATTCATTTAATGTTTACACCAATATATATGCAGTTTCTGGTCTGGTGTCTTAAATTTTCCTTGCTCAGCCATACATATCATAACATGACTGTAAGAGTGCCATATTCAAAGTTTTCGTTCCATGATTTCTACAATAGATCATACCAGGAGATAAAGTTCTAAAGTTTCAGTAATCAGACTAATTCCGTGGTCAAACTTTTTAAATATCAATAGAATTTATGTCCATATATATTTTGTAATAAATGGTTTTAAATTCGAATTTAGATTTCATAATAATTCGAGCAAACTGAAATTTTATAAGTAGCTAATAAATTGTTGGATGTAATGTATGCATAGGATCTTTCATGTAATATGTCAGGTCACCTTTTAAAATTCCATGGCCCCTCTCAGCATCCATGTTTTACTTCCAAATGCTAAAAAAATTGTTGTTTCTTTATAGATTCATTGGATATACTTGTAACAGCAGCACAAGTCAGAGAATTTACAAGACCAGTTTACAACATCAGAAAATGCCTTTCATCAACAGAGAATACTTAATCATCACCTGCAACTCCAGTTATCAATGGAAGCCCAAGATTAACCCCACCAACCGGCCTCCCTTTTTGACATTAACAGTACTCTATAGCAAGAGAAAAAAAACCAGGGTTGTTTTTATATTATATCAATTTGAGATATGCCACATTTTGTACTTTGTTAGAGTTTTTTTTATACATCTGAGCAAATTCCCCAGTGTGTAAAAAAAGGAGGGACATAACAAATATGACAAAACAATCGCAGTTGTTATTAACACTGATGAGGCTGAGACATAATTTTGAAATCAAGGACTTGACATCAAGATTTTGTATTTCAACACAGTGTATCAGTGATGTATTCTGTGCCTGAATTGACCTTATGTTGTGTTAGGTTGTGTTTCAATATAGTCCTATAGGAATGATATTAACAACATGACAACTGAATAAAAGCTCAATTCCCAACAAAGATCGCTATCATTGATTGTGCAGAAAGGAAATCACAGAAACCATCTTCTTTAAAACTGCAGTTACAAATTATACATTCTGACTACAGATCAGCTACAACCTAAAGGGGACTTGTGGATTGTGATCCTTTAGGGGACACAATGGAAACTAGCTGTATGCTAATTTGTGTTATCTTGGATAAATAAAGGCTATTATTATTATCATATTTGTTAGTGAATTATTTACTGGATCTATGTCAGATGTTGCTGTTACAGAGAATAGTGGATTTTACAAACTCCTTTGTTAACTGATGGTGGGTTGAATTATTCTGGAAGGGGAATTCATTTTGGCAGACAAAGGTTTCACGATATCCAAAGAACCAGGGGAAATATGACTGCACCTCTGTCAGTGTATTCCCACCAGTTAGTATATCTATATATATGGAGACATCAATAAAGTTTGGATAGTTTGCACCCTACTAAGTCTTGGGCAAAACCCAGGGTTGAAGAGAAAATTGTAGAGCATGTGAATTCATTGTGTACTACTTGTATACAATGTGAGGAATTTATTTAAAATGATAAACATTTTATAAGAGAGTAAATTTATGTCTAACTTTGGGAAAACTTACATTATGATGAATATAAACTAGTAGATTACTTACATTTTCCTTCGAAATGTGTGAATGCTCACAACTAAGAAAATTGAAGAATTTGTGCAGATTCATTGACAATTAAAATAGACAGATATTGTAAACCATTTATTCTTAAAGAACAATGATTATTCCATAGTTTTGAATTATTTGTTGAAAATTAAAAAAAAACATGTGGTACTTAATGTATTGTCCTATTTATGATAAACTACTCCTTTAACTAAGTATTATATTGTGTTGCTGATCCTATGTAATTACAATATGTACTATAGTACAAGAGGTTGGGTAACTAATTAAAACAGATATTTTACGAACAGGAATTTTTTTTTGTCCAAGTCTTTATAATATTTTTGTTTATAATCCAAGTTTTCTATTGTGTGTCATTTAACATATTCTTGACTGTACTGTCAAAATGGTGATGTCTATCAAACATTGTACACATTTTTCTGTTGATTTGCAAGTTGTTGGGATTTTTTTAATAGAAATAGATATTTGGGTGGACGTGGAATAAAAACTTGGAATGATCTAATTAACCCATTACCATTAAAAAACAATTATGCATGTAAATAGTAGATATCTAGATCTACAATATCCATTCAAGTATAACTGAAGTTGAACATTTAATGGAGATCACAGATGGTATTCGAGCTGCAATGTAAATTCTTGATAATACTTAACTGTTTTTCATAAGTAAATCATAAATAATAGTAAAATAAAAGATGCAAAAGCAAGCAAGCAGATGAAACATTTTATTGAACCGGTCAACACAGCATATATGATATAGTTATTCAGTTTCAACCGAACAACAAATATCGTCAATTCCGTAACAAAACAATTATTCAAAACTCGGAAAACGTTTCGTAATATTAACCCAGCTGTGCATGAACAGTAAGCATCGATGGCAGCCGATCCTGCAATTCGATGGTTAGACGATGTAGTGTTTCATTACTTCAAATGCAGCGAAAGCATCTAGCGCTAGTTTAACAAATAAGTTATAATTACTGTTTCTTTTTTTGAATGGTAATGGGTTAATTAGATCATTCCAAGTTTTTATTCCACGTCCACCCAAATATCTATTTCTATTAAAAAAAAAACCAACTTGCAAATTAAAAGAAAGAATGTGTACAATGTTTGATAGACATCACCATTTTGACAGTACAGTCAAGAATATGTTAAATGACACACAATAGAAAACTTGGATTATAAACAAGAATATTATTAAGACTCGGACCAAAAAACAATTTCCTGTTCGTAAAACATCTGTTTAATTAGTTACCCAGCCTCTTGTACTATAGTACATATTGTAATTACATAGGATCAGCAACACAATATAATACTTAGTTAAAGGAGTAGTTTATCATAAATAGGACAATAAATTAAGTACCACATGGTTTTTTTATTTCCAACAAATAATTCAAAACTATGGAATAATCATTGTTCTTTAAGAATAAATGGTTTACAATATCTGTCTATTTTAATTGTCAATGAATCAGCACAAATTCTTACATTTTCTTAGTTGTGAGCATTCACACATTTCGAAGGAAAATTTAAGTAATCTACTAGTTTACATTCATCATAATGTAAGTTTTCCCAAAGTTAGACATAAATTTACTCTCTTATAAAATGTTTATCATTTTAAATAAATTCCTCACATTGTATACAAGTAGTACACAATGAATTCACATGCTCTACAATTTTCTCTTCAACCCTGGGTTTTGCCCAAGGGTTAGTAGGGTGCAAACTATCCAACTTTATTGATGTCTCCATATATATACATATACTAACTGGTGGGAATACACTGACAGAGATACAGACATATTTCCCCAGGTTCTTTGGATATCGTGAAACCTTTGTCTGCCATAATGAATTCCCCTTCCAGAATAATTCAACCCACCATCAGTTAACAAAGGAGTTTGTAAAATCCGCTATTCTCTGTAACAGCAACATCTGACATAGATCCAGTAAATAATTCACTAACAAATATGATAATAATAATAGCCTTTATTTATCCAAGATAACACAAATTGGCATACAGCTAGTTTCCATTGTGTCCCCTAAAGGATCACAATCCACAAGTCCCCTTTAGGTTGTAGCTGATTTGTAGTCAGAATGTATAATTTGTAACTGTAGTTTTAAAGAAGATTGTATCTGTGATTTCCTTTCTGCACAATCAATGATAGCGATGGTTGTTGGGAATTGAGCTTTTATTCAGTTGTCATGTTGTTAATATCATTCCTATAGGACTATATTGAAACACAACCTAACACAACATAAGGTCAATTCAGGCACAGAATATATCACTGATACACTGTGTTGAAATACAAAATCTTGATGCCAAGTCCTTGATTTCAAAATTATGTCTCAGCCTCATCAGTGTTAATAACAACTGAGATTGTTTTGTCATATTTGTTATGTCCCTCCTTTTTTTTACACACTGGGAAATTTGCTCAGATGTATAAAAAAAAACTCTAACAAAGTACAAAATGTGGCATGTCTCAAATTGATATAATATTAAAACAACCCTGGCTTGTTTTTTTTCTCTTGCTGTAGAGTACTGTTAATGTCAAAAGGGGTGGCCTGTTGGTGGGGTTAATCTTGGGCTTCCATTGCTAACTGGAGTTGCAGATGATGATTAAGTATGCTCTGTTGATGAAAGGCATTTTCTGCTGTTGTTAACTGGTCTTGTAAATTCTCTAACTTGTGCTGCTGTTACAAGTATATCCAATGAATCTATAAAGAAACAACAACAGTTTTTTTTAGCATTTGGAAGTAAAACATAGATGCTGAGAGGGGCCATGGAATTTTAAAAGGTGACCTGACCTATTACATGAAAGATCCTATGCATATATTACACCCAACAATTTACTAGCTACTTATAAAATTTCAGTTTGCTCGAATTATTATGAAATCTAAATTCGAATTTAAACCATTTATTACAAAATATATATGGACATAAATTCTATTGATATTTAAAAACTTTGACCACGGAATTAGTCTGATTACTGAAACTTTAGAACTTTATCCCCTGGTATGATCTATTGTAGGAATCATGGAACGAAAACTTTGAATATGGCGCTCTTACAGTCATGTTATGATATGTATGCATGGCTGAGCAGGGAAAATTTAAGACACCAGACCATGCAGAAACTGCATATATATTGGTGTAAACATTAAATGAATTGACCCTAGATATGAAACTAGTTTAGATATGGGATTCTTTTTAATAGATAATATCATAGTTAAAAAAAAAATAGTATTGTGTAGCTCTTAGCACAGGTGCTTGGGTTCATGACACCCCCCCCCCCCCCCTCACTCCCTTGAATAACCTAGCTACACGAATTGTTATATTCAATGGTGGAAATTCTTAAAAAGAGCTATTTTGGGGTATGCATGACATTGTTGACATGCATTAGTAGGATTTTCAACAAGAAATAATTTAAATCAAGTCGTGCAGGTTATTCGGCCAATTCGGGGGGGGGGGGGGGGGGGGGGGTCCTGAACCCAAGCACCTGTAGCTCTTAGTACATGTATACACATGACATGGGCATGTATTATTATCAGTCCCTGATTTAACTATTACTATTAACTAATACATAATTGTCTGCTAAGACTAACTTACTTTGTGTGCCGGTCCATTCTGCTCTTACTGTGGGGCCTACCGCACGCCTTTATCCAACGTAAACATTAATCTTTATGTGATTTTGGGTTTGGAAATGGGATAAACATTACTTCTAGTATCCTTTCTGGGTAACATGAATCACTGTTGCATTTCCCCGATGCACACAATTCCACCAATTTTATGAGAACTCGAAGTAATCAGGCTAAAACATCTGTACCTCAAAACCTCCGTCATCATAAGTTTTGACTGAGGTAATGGCGGACAATTCTTCCGCGATTCTGATTGGCTGTGCGGAGATGATAACCGCACCTCCCCTGACGACAGTGGAAGCGTGAATGACGTACTCTGAATGCGCATGTGACATCATGAATACGGTATTTTTAATACACGCTGATGATAATAACAACATATATCTGGTTATGAGTCGCATTTAATGTGACCCATTGAAAGAACAGAGGACGGACAGACAGACGTGGATAATATTTTTATTCAGTGTGTAACATCTATGGCAGGATCTTTTGATTCACACCCCAGCTAGTCTGCTCGGTGTTCATGGATAATTTCAGCATATACTAACTATTGTCCCTCATGGCAAACTTCCGCCAGAGTTTCTTTGCGCACAAACCAAACCCTTCCAGTTAGGCATTATGGGATAGCGATTTCTTAAGCCGCGTATACTGTGTGACGTCACTGTAGAATGACGAAAAACATAACGTTAAACGTAAACATCATTTTCATTACTTTACACTATCGTTTGAAAAGTGTCTCCCTACTTTTTAATGATCTTTTGATCATTTTATGTTTAAAATAAAATCCATACTTTTATATTAATGCTCTGAATGTCATATCTTCCCGTGGGGATCTGGGTTAGAATAGGTCCTCAGTAACCCCTTGCTTGTCGTAAGAGGCGACTAAATGGGGCGGTCCTCCGTATGAGACTGCAAAAACCGAGGTCCCGCGTCACAGCAGGTGTAAATCTCTACCCAGAGTTGTCGTTCTTTGCTCTCACTTACACCTCTGTTAACGTCTCAAAATAAGCAATGTTATTCCACATGTAAATCCACTTTTTTTACGGCTAATAAAACTACTTTTTTTACGGCTAATAAAACTAAGAACGATTTTACAAAATATCGGGAAAATGTAGGACAAGCAACTATTTGTAGATTTTTTCTCCATTACTATATATTCTTCATGTACCTATGTATAGGCCTGGTGCAATAGAACTACCCAATATCCGTGTTTCAACCCAAATCAATGCTTCTAGTGTCACAAAAAGACTTGACATCTCCTCAATATTTATTTATTTACGTATATTTTTGTAACTGAAGTCAATACCATACTTTATTTGAGCATACATGCCATTTTACAAAAAATCTTGTAAAACCCTTGAGACGTTGACAGAGGTGTAAGTGAGTGTAAGGAACGATAACTCTGAGTAGAGATTGAGCAGGTGTGGCACGATAAAGATCCCTCCCTGTTCAAAGGCCATAAGCGCCGAGCATAGGCCGAAATTTGCAGCCCTTCACCGGCATATATGAGTGAAATAATCTCGAGCGGGACGTTAAACAACATACAATCAATCAATCAAACTTTTAACTACGAACTACTTCTTTGATGTTATTTGCCCTCTTGATAATTGCAGAGTCACAATATACAAATCTACATTGTAGTGCGTCACATAGGAGAGGTCTATACGTGGGTGACGTAATGAGGCCTCGACGGGGAGTTTGTCCCACCTGGCTCCTCAACTTCTTACCCATGTGTCACAAATGTCTATGCTCGTTACAACTTTTTATACTATATACTTTCTGCAACGAAGATTTTAAAAGATTAAATACATTTCTCCATATGGAAAATTGCCTTGACGCCTGAGGTTGGGGTTACAAAATTCACATTTGTTTTTGGTAGAGCCACTCATGCTTATTATTTATATATGTACGAAGTTTGTCGCTACATGTTCATGATCGAGTAAATGAAAAGATCTGACATATTTTCTATATATGACATATTTAGCCCGGCTTGTCACAGCAGCCGAGCAGGTGTAGCACGATAAAGCTCCCTCCCTGCTCAATGGCCATAAGAGCCGAACATAGGCCTAAATTTTGCAGCCCTTCACTGACAATTGTGACCTCTCCATGAGAGTGAAAAATTCTCGAGAAGGACGTTAAACAATATCCAATCAATCAATCAATCAGTTTAGTATCCCATTCACTAGCCAAGGGTTTTCGGTCCACTCCATTTGTGGACCGAAAACCCTAGGCTAGCAAAGATGAGTTTATGTGTAAGTTACAAGTACAAAGTCAAAGATGAGTGTACGTGTCTAAGGGTAAAGAGACTATGATGTTTTCAAGGTTTGGCTCCCTCCCTAGAAGTAACAATAAAATTCACAGTCCCTGCTACCCTACACTTCAAGATGATACGCACTAGTTTTGAGAAAAGTTAAAAATGTTTCAAAAAAGGCGTTTGAGCAGGGAGGGATATTTATCGTGCCACATTTGAAGTGACACGTGGCCTCGGTTTTTGCGGTCTCATCCGAAGGACCACCCCATTTAGTCGCATCTTACGACAAGCAAGGGCTACTGAGGACCTATTCTGACATGATCCCTACGGGATTACCATTTGAGAGCACGTTACAAAAGTTACCTCCAAATTTAGGTAAAGCTTCCAGTTGAAAATTACATGTTGTTCACCTACTTCGCTACGTTTGGATCGACTTGTGAAGCAAGCTGAATGAGGGGATCAAAGAATATAGATTTAAGATATCATAGACTAAGTTTAAATTGTTCAATAGTAGAAATATGACATCACTTTCTCAATTAAAAAAACAGATTCATGATTTTCAAAACAAAATTATTTTCTTTTTTTTTTTGTTCTTCACTTTTAATGATCAAAATCTACTGCATTATGAGTTTAAAAGGTTCCACAAAATAATTAAGAGTGTTTATCATCAGTTGTGTAAACAAAGATACTAAGGTGTGTTATTGTTTACAAAGTTTTGAAAATGTTGGGTTATCGATCTAAGTTTATGTTATATACCATATTTCAAGTATTCTTTCGGTAAAATGTGACATTTAAAAGTTAGATTTATGTCTGTGAAAATTATGATCAATGAAATTACAAAATCTACATTTCACTATTTTGTTAACATTAACAAGATTTGAGTTCTAATTGACTTAAAACATCATAGGCAGTAAGTTACAAGTACAAAGTGTCAGAATAGTTTATATTGATCACGTTTCCATCTATACACACAGAAGTGTCATTATCGTTTTACAAATCCCCAAAACCTCAAGGTACATTTCCTCCATGTGGTCCTTCGTCTCGCCACCACACGGGGTTCCTCAGCAGGAGAGATCCCTATAGTGCAGAGGAACATCTACTGTACAAGACTGCGTTTCACTGATTTGGTCTCGTTTTGTGTGGTCTTGGATAATCCTTGACCACGAGGTTCTGGTGCATGTTTGAATGTTTCTGCACTGGATAAGAACACTTTCAGTGGAATAAATTTAGGCATTGTGACAGCGGGTTTCAATGCAGACAAAAATCCAGTATTGTCTAATCTACTTCTGATATCCTTGGTCCTTTCCTGAAGCTCTGCTAGAATAGGGTTCATTAGACTAGTATGTTTCTTCTGCCATTTATATTATTTTCAAACTGAAGGCCCGTTACTGAATTATTCAAAGTCTTTTCTACCACAACGCTCTTGTCAACCGCATCTAGTTTAAGGACTGTTGACTCTTGGGAACTATTTCACTTGCCTTTTGAACAATACACATAATGTATTCTAAAACATCTTTTGATTTTATGTACAGTTCTTCACCCCTGCATTTTGGGACCGCATATTGTCTGCCTCTTCATTCGGCACTACCATTTCACTTTCTGTGGTTGTCTCAAATTCATTACTCTTGGTTTGCGTCGTTGTATGTAACTGCATGAATACTTGTCATCTAACAATGGCGGCAAAAATGAACAAATATTTGCATTGGTCGCTTTCAGGTTTTCAATTCTTAGGATTGTATCTCTGATCCTGTCATGGAGATCAGTACTTAGTTCACTTCCAATAAACATCTCTTTTGATTTTTCATTTTCAATACCATAGAAAGGTCGATACTGGTTCCAGCTTACAAAGTTTGTAACAACATTGTCTTTGTTTGTAAGGCTCATTATTACAACTGTATTTTAAACGAACTTGGCATTAATTCCACTTCTGAATATCGTACTTTTACTCCAATTGCCCTTTCAAAAGATAAAAATCTTCAAAACCATGCTTCAGTTTTAGGCACATTCAATATCCCAGTCAATGGGTCGAATAAATATGAGTTTCTGTACCTATACTGGATTCCTAAATTACATCAAACCCCTTACAAAGATACATTGCCGGATTAAGTAAATACTCTACCAAGCCCCTATCTTTCCTACTCACAAAAACATTAACAGCTGTTAAGGAGAAACTTCAAACTTACTGTGCGACTACATATGCCAGAAGTGGTGTTAATCAAATGTGGATTCTATAAGATTTTAAAGAACTTTTAGTAAACTTGAAAGACAATTGCTTCTTCGACAAAAATGGAAAAAGGAAATATGCATATCTAGTGATCAGTCATCCAAAAAAATTACTTTGATTCCACGCACAAGTACTCTGAGGTTGAAATAAAAAATAGCCTAGAGTTCCTCATCGACAATATCTTCGTGGTCTTTGGTGACCAAACAGTCTGTTGGAATTTCCATGGGCACGAATTGTGATACTTTGTTAGCTGACCTGTTTCTATATCATATGAAGCAGAATTTATTCAAAATCTTATACGCGAGAAGAAATTTCTTGCTGTGACCTTCAATTCGACTATCTACGTAATATCTACTAACAATAATGATTTTCATTCATACGTCGATTCGATATATCCTTGTGAGCTCGAAATAAAAGACACCACAGAGTCGTCCACTTCTTGTTCATACTTAGATATTTTATTGAAAGTAGACATCAATAGCAAACTGACATATCAACTGTATGACAAACGGGATGATTTCAGCTTCTCCATTGTCAACTTCCCACATTTATGTAGCAATATTCCATTATCACCTGCATATGGTGTATATATTTTTCAACTGATTTGATACGCAAGAGCTTGTTCTGCGTATACTCAGTTTTGAATTCGAGGTAAGCTACTGACAAACAAGTCAATGGTAGAGGAGTTTCAACAGTCTCAATTAAAGTCAGCATTTCGCAAATTCTATGGTCGTTATAACGATCTAGTTTGCCAATACAATCTGTCATTGGGTCAAATGCCGTCTGACGTGTTTCATACCGATCGTTAGACCGTTCTTGGCACAATTATATTGACTGCGGATAACTCTGTTTACCTGATCAGGATATAGGGCTCTCGGCGAGTGTGACAGATCGACAGGGGATGCTTACTCCTCCTAGGTACGTGATCCCACCTCTGGTGTATTTTAAATTATGCGCCTCCACAAATCTCCTTTTGTCCTCGTATTTTCCACACCGTAGGCATCGGTAAGGATATCCCCTTTTCTCTAACTTGTTTCTTTCCATAGGTTCAAGTGGTGTCTGAAGGGAAGTATAATTTAAATAAAATGAACGTTTACAGTTTAGGTTACTTTTATCAATATCTAGTTGGTTTTCCGACAAGGAATGGGATAGGGTATTTTAAAAGAAAGTTTGAGCTTTTCAGAACTGTTACAATTCTATGTAGTATATACAAATGCTATGATCGACATGATTGTCATAACTGATTTTGGATGCTTTTCTGGAATAGTTTACATCCGCGCAGAAAATGGCTTCAATTTCAATCAAATAGGTATTGTAAGTGCGTAGGTACACTTTTGATGTCTTTGGTTGACTCTTTACCATGATCTCTGACTGTTTCATCTTGTATTTTGTTGATGCTGTTTAAAAAATATTATCCTTGCCCTTTTCCTCAATAGACAGAAGTTTGATTTCTTCTGCAGGGCATCTCTCTGCCAAGCCTACTATTTCATCCTGTAGTATTTCTACTTCTGTATTGAACAAGTGTAAAAGTCTGACAGGTACCGATACCGAAGCTTGATTATCGGCCAAGGTTGACGCAACTGCCATATCATATCTCCTTTCGAACGAGAGGATCTCCTTTGATCATGTAGGTTTGTTCTTCTTTCATCTCTTCCTTGACGTTGAATCATTGCTTTCACTATTATCTGACTTCGCCGGGATTTTGTAATCATCCATCGACGTCACTTGTCTCAAGCTGTTCCTTTGGCTCTCTGCTATATGGTATCTCTACACCACCCATTGCTATGTAATTTCCCCCAAATTGATTATCACTGGTTCAAATGTGTTGCCACCCAAAATATCCAATCCTAAGAGCTTTTCTTCAATTTTCGCCACAATGACCTCATGTTGAAATTTCAGGTCTCCCATCGAGATTTGAAAATTTGCTTTCCCCCATAATTTAAATCTGCCAATTATGTGCTACGTTGCTAGTATTTAGGCTCAAGCATTCGCTGTCTCCTCTCAATATCCAGCTTGCGGTTTGTTTGCACTCTTTGTTTCCAGCCAAACTCTGCACTGTTCCTACTAGGTTTCCAATCTGTCTCACCGTTGTTTCTTCTAGACTTCCAATCTGATCGGATTTTGTCTTTATCTCTTTCTGTCACTTGGTTATACTCCTCAGAATCAGGCTTCCCAGTGCAATCCCTAGCAAAATGTCTAAACTTTCCGCAGTTGAAACAATTGCCATATCTCTTGTTATTGCCTTTCCTGTTCTGTCGATTACCTCCTTGATCCGATCGTTTGACTTGCCTCACGTGTTTAAGGTTGCTGTTTTCCTCAGAGGTCATTGATATATAAGTCACAGCCATTTGAACCGCATCCTCAATTGACTTTGGGTCTCTGTGTAGCTCTACGTGCTGTCTGATTTTGTCATCCCACAGTCCTTGTAGAAATTTTGCGAGCAAATCTTCTTGTCTGGTGGAAACATCCCTGTCAGGGTGAGCTAATTCATACAATCTCTTCAGGTCAGCAGCATATTCCTCCGTGCCTTCTTCTTTACTCTGTTTTCTGTTGCTGAACTGGCTCTTGTAAACCCTAACATTTTCTATGACATCAAAACGCCCTTTCATTTCTTTGATGAGTTGTTCATAGCTTGATAGTACTGTAGGCTTGAGTTGGCTAAACACGAATTCTACTGCAACTGCCTGTGATTTGGCGAAGTTTCTCCAATCATAGAGACCTGTCACTTACTCCAATTTATTTATCCATACCTTCCACTTCTCTGAGCCTGTATATGGAGGCAACTTGGCTGAGTTGTCACTGCATTTCGTGAATAATTTGCTAGTACTGATGGAAGAGTATCTACTTCGCCTTTCATCATCAATGATCATCAGTGTCGCTAGAAGTCTCTTGCATTGGTTCTTGTCTTCTGAAAATGTCTCTGTTGTGAATTCTTTTCGGCGCCCCCAGGATGTTGTGAATTCAAGACTGTATACTCATTAACTTTGTTAAATACTATTTCTTAAATGTTTCTTCTTGTCCGAGTGATTCAAGACCACGAATGTATGACTCAGCAGTGTCATAAAATTCCCTCAGACTAAATAAGTTTGATTTTGGGGGTGATAAATCCAACAAAGATTAATTTTCATGTATATATTTATAATCTTGTGTTTCTGACTATATCTTTCTTTCAACAATGCGATAGCATTTTCATAATTGCTGTTTGTGAGAGCGAGACCAGCAATAACATTTGATGCACCGTATTCCAACAGCTATTTGAAATTTCTGAACATCCGTAGATCTAAGTGTATGATTTAAATGAATAGTCGTCTCAAAAGAATCCCAAAAAAGTTTGCCAATCTAGAATGTTTCCGTGAAGGTTTGGGAGTGTTAATTTTGGAAGTTTATGGTTTTGTGATGCAAATGAGGAGTTACTTTGTGACGATGTCGGTAACGGCATGTGAAATTCTGTGGCACTGGGGTTTAATTCAGAAGAAATTGACTGAGATACTCTTTAACTCAACTTGAAGCGGGTCTCTATTTATGTAAGTTCTTTGTCTAAGAAAGAGTAATACTCATCTGAATTAACAATCTCTGTTTCAGTGTCCTCTGCGGAAATAGCCTCGAGAATTTCCTCATCAAGCTTCTCCAAAACTTTCCTCTTCTTGAGTATTCCTTCATACGTTTTCTGTATGTTGACGGGGTCCATGTCTTCTTTTAACAATGCATTTATAGAGCGCGTAATAGCTGCTTTATTTCCTGATCGGATTGTCTTTAGTTTCTCCATGGTCACGGCACCAACAATGTGTTAGAGAATAATGTTGAATGAACAACTCGACTGTTCACTTTGACTATTTGATTTGAACTGCCAACTTCTTGTGACGACGTCACAATACATAAGTATGACGTCATATTGCGGGAATCGATATAGCACATTTAAGATAATTATTATACAGTTATGAAGTATTAATGTATAACGATTTGAAACATTTAAGAAATAGTATTTAACACAGTTAATGAGTATACAGTCTTGAATTCACAAGTCTTGCTTCCTTATAGGATTTAACGCACCGGATATAGAACCTCTCTCTTGAGAAGTTAGTGGCTGTCGTGGACTTTTTCTCAGTGCAGGACCCAATGCAGCTAGTGTCTGGCTCTGAACTGTGTGCATAGTGACATTCATCATATTTTGCATGGCTTTCATTGTTGAGGTAAATGTTTCCAGAAATGATTTCATCGTACTGAACATTCCCCCGTTGTCTTGAACAGGTTGATCACCTTCATTTCCTGTATGATCTGGCAGAGGGGAGCCTCTCTGGATTCTAGCAATATTTGGTCTCACGATTGACCTTGATACCCTTCTTTTGCGTCTACATGGCGTTGTAAGCCTTTCCACAATTGTGACATCTCCATTTCCTGATGCCGCAGATGTAGACATCTCCCGCAAACGGTCCCTCATCAACAGCGATTGCTGATCGTCGCTTTCTATTAGGACCCCATTAAATCGGTCATCATCCCGACAGTCGCTGTACTCTTGTTCAGTTCCACTGGCCTCAGTGGAAGCATCTCGTTTGGCCCTGCCTTGTGTGTATATAATGATGAAATTCTATTGTAGTTTGTGATCTTGAATATTTCAGACGAGAGTCTGTATCACTGCGCCTCATGAAATTCAAGCAGATCCCACCGCTGCCACCATGAAATGTAATGTCACCGATTGGTTGTATTTGGTCGTAATGTACAAGTACCTTCCATGTATATGAAATATAGCAGGATTTACCTGCCCCTTTCCGCTACAGGAATTGCAGATCTGCTGTATTCGACTCGGTGTTGTAATGAGTACTAAGATGATTTTAAATTTACTGTAGCTTCAATATTTATTTTTGCATTAAATATTAATTTAATACAACAATAAAAAAATGAATAACAATCTTTTACTTATGAGTGTGACAATGAATACCCGCAGTGCAACGAGAATCATTCGCTTTCACACTCTGAAAAGGTCAAACTACCGTAATAGATAAAAGGGATGTCATTGAGCGAGAATAACACGCTTAGTCAGGAGTAACCTGATTTTTAAAATAGCCCTAATGCTTAATACGTATCCCCAAAATATAAGATAACCTTGTCGGAAAATCAGTAAAATAAATTCAGTAAAAATTATTATTTACGTCTGACTCCTAGCCAAATTAATTTCTTATTTGAACTAATAATATAAACGACGTTTCTCAAGCGAAATTCTTTCTGATAAACTACATTAAAGAAAACCTCAAAAATTGCCTTAGATACACTAAGGAAATTATCCTCAGCTAAAGGTTTCTCTGGCTCAACGAGAGTAACTCGAAATGCCAAATAAAATCTGCTTACCAGTATAAATAAAATTGTATACTACTTGAGAATAAACCAAGCTATACTTAACTTGAAATTCCCTATAGTTAAAATGATCAAAATTGATAGAATCCCTACCGAGACAAACAAATGCATCCTCTCTGTAGGGATGTAAATCACTGCGTCCCCGGCAAACGGCTACCCCCCCCCCCCAAAAAAAAAAAACTTGGACAACCGCTTCAACGGCAGAATGTCGGTAATGCCGTTCTCCCAGAAGGATCGACGGCAGGGAAATAGTCCCTCCCAAAGTTTCACACAAAACACATAAAAGATCAAATATATTTCGTAAAACACCATGACTCTCAATGCATACAAGTAATTCACATTATAGTACAACAGAATTCCTACAAAATAGGACTTGAAAGTACCGCGGAATGATCACGTGACAAATTATTTACAAATGGCTTCCATGCACAACGTGACCATGTACACCGTTGTGGGTTCTGAAACCAGAACGTCATCATTTGAAACTCGTTTGTGAAGTAATTTACATGAAATTCCTTAAGAGTAAATATACAATGTATTCAAACATTCATTGCAATAAGTATAATGACCGATCGTAAGTTATTCCTCACCTCGAATTAAAAATGTGTTGAATCAAAACACAACATAGTAGCATTCAATAAAAGAAGATAACATGAAATAACAACAAACCGACAATATAAAGGGTGTTAAGAAAATTCGTTCCGTTTGTAAATTTTAAAAATTAAATAGAAAAACTAAATATTTTTGTTTCAAATTTTTACTGGGAACACTTTAGAATTTTTTTCCCATTATATCGATAGTTATCTTTCCCTATGTGCACTCTCTCGTGTTACTATGGAGTGATGTAAACATAATGTCTATTACGTCATGAAATAAATATGCCGAGTTCGTTGAAAAAGCAGACGTCCTGTACAAGTGTCGATACAATTAATGAACGAGCTCAAGCTTTGGCTTTATTAGATGCAGGATTAAGTGTGAAGGATGTGGCTAAGCAACTATGTAAAAGTGAGCGATGGGTAACAAAGTGGAGACGAAGGCGAGAGCAAAATAAACAACTAACCGATCAACCGAGATCCGGTCGGCCATCGAAAATAGTGGGGGTAGTAAAGAAAAAAGTGGAGAACATAAAATACAAAAGAGGAAAATCAACAAGAAAATGCAGCAAGGAACTTAAGAACTCAGGCTTTAATGTAAGTCACGTAACTGTTTATAATTATTTGCGAAAAGTTAAAAAATGGAAGGCATTTAAAAGATCGAGAAATCAACTAGTACTGACAAAAAAAACAGAGACAAAAGAGATTGAAATTTGCTCGTAATCACAAGCATTTGACGGCTGAAGACTGGGAGAACTACATCTTTAGTGATGAATCTACAAAATATTTGTTTCATGTTCCGAACCGACAGGACGATGTTGTATGGGGGTCCCAGTCAGATGAGGTTCCAGACGTAAGCTGTGTCAAGTCAAGCGCTAAAGTCATGATATGGGGTGCGATGGGAGTTCAGGGTTTGTCCAAACTTCACATTGTTCCAGCCGGCAAAACTATTAATGCTGACTATTATGTGAAGAAAATTCTTCAAAAAAGAACTGAATCGACAGAAAAATAGTGGTAGGATTGACGAACGAAAGTTGGTTCAATATCCAGGACACGCTACGTTTGTTCAAGATGGAGTGACACCTCACACTGCCCTCCTAACACAAAATTGGTGTGAAAATAATTTACCAAACTTTATTTCGAAACAAGAATGGCCAGGCAATTCCCCAGACCTAAATTGTATAGAAAATCTTTGGAGTATTCTGAACAGCGAGGCCTACAAAGATCCGCGCCCAACAACAATGAGCCAATTACGCCGCCGACTTCAACGTACATGGAGGGAGATACCTCAGAAACATTTGATTTCTTTAATTCATTCAATGCCAAACAGAATTAAAAATGTATTGAAAAACAAAGGTGGACTGTCTGGTTATTAAAAACATAAAAACTTGTATATGAGTTGTTTATAAATAAGTTTAGGCATGATGTGAATCATGGAACGAACTTTCTTAACACCCTTTATAATTGCATTAATACATGGATTCTCACATTACCTTAAGACAGGTTATACACCATGTATGCATGCGTAAACTGCACCAGTTTTAAAATCTGTCCTACACAGAGGGAGGGAACTACTAATTTTTAAGAACTATTTTGGGTGTGAGAACAGTTTGTATCATGACAACATAAGATATGCGCTTCCGTATGAAGGATGTTTACTCCTCCTAGGCACCTGATCCCACCTGGTATATCCAGGGGTCCGTGTTTGTGTAACTCTCTGTTTTGTATTACTTATGCAAGGTGAAGATAACGAACAGTGATCAATCTCATAACTCCTACAAGCAATACAAAATAGATAGTTGGGCAAACACGGACCCCTGGACACACCAGAGGTGGGATCAGGTGCCTAGGAGGAGTAAGCATCCCCTGTTGACCGGTCACACCCGCCGTGAGCCCCATATTCTGATCAGGTAAACGGAGTTATCCGCAGTCAAATCAGTGTGCCAAGAACGGCTTAACAATCGGTATGAAACACGTCAGACGGCATTTGACCCAATGCGAGGTTGTATTGACGAACTAGATCGTTATAACGACCATAGAATTTGCGAAATGCTGACTTCAATCGAGACTGTTGAAATCCCTGTACCATCAACTTGTTTGTCAGTAGCTTACCTCGATTTAAAAACTGACTATACCCAGAACAAGCTCTTGAATCAGTTGAGATATATATATCGAATCAGTTGAGATATATAAACACCATATGCAGGTGATAATGGAATAATACTACATAAATGTGGGAAGCTGACGATGGAGAAGCTGAAATCACCCCGTTTGTCATACAGTTGAGTTGTCAGTTTGCCGTTAATGTCTACTTTCAATAAAATATCTAAGTATGAAGCAAAAGTGGACGACTCTGTGGTGTCCTTTATTTCGAGCTCACAGGGATATATCAAATCGACATATGAATGAAAGCTATCATTGTTAATAGACAAAACGTCATCGATATATCTAAAAGTCGAATTGAAGGTCACAGCGAGAGATTTTTTCTTCTCACGTAGAAGTTTTTGAATAAATTCTGTTTCATGTGAATATAAAAACAGGTCAGCTAACAAAGGAGCACAATTCGTGCCCATGGGAATTCCAACAGACTGTTGGAAGACCTGATCACCAAAGACCACGAAGATATTGTCAATGAGGAACTCTAGCATATTTTTTATTTCAACTCCAGAGTACTTGTGCGTGGAATCAGAGTGGTGTTTAACAAAGTAAGTTTTTGAATGACTGATCACTAAATATGAATATTTCCGTTTTCCGTTTTTGTTGAAGAAGCAACTGTCTATGTTATTTCGAATTTCAAACATTTCAGTTGAGCATCACTGAAGAGACATTATTTGTCGAAATGCGCATCTGGTGCATCAAAATTGGTACCGTATAAGTTTTATATTATGACCCCTGGGTCGAGGTCTCTGCTGGTGGACTGTTAGTCCCCGAGGGTCTCTACAGCCCAGTAGCTAAGTGCTCCGTTACAAGCTTGAAAATATGGATGTATATTTAATTGCTGTTATAAAATTTAGAAATTCATTTCAAAATTAAGGATTATCTCCCTCATGCATAGCTTTTATCCTTAGACGAATTTGACTCCACTTTTTTGGCACGCTGTTTTTGGCTGTAATAGCTCTAAAACTTCATTGTTAATTCGGATTTCAAACATTTCGGTTGAGCATCACTGAAGAGACATTATTTGTCGAAATGCGCATCTGGTGCATCAAAATTGGTACCGTATAAGTTTTACATTATAGGAGTTATGAGATTGATCACTGTTCGTTATCTTCGCCTGTCATTGCATGGCTGTTATAAATAGATCACGAATGTACCTTTATAATAAAAAATGAAAACTTTTTCTGACTGAGGTGTCCAAGACAAGATTTGTGAACTTTATAAAAAGAATTCAACAGGTGAGATTTCTTTCAAATTTTGCAAACAGATGCAGTTTGATATGATAAAAAAAAGTCCTGTAAATATAAAAAAAAAAAATTAACTATAAGATTTTTTTTTCGATACCTGTTTGGTACTACACCTGTACCTTAAGTTGATAGGCCTATATTTAACTTACTTAAAACACAGATCAAGCATAATTCATGACACATTTTAATTAAACAGAATTTTTGGGGCCTTTCACACCATAACTACGTCACAGTTTTTGAACGTAACAATGTATATCACGTTATAATCAACACGACGTATATTACGTCATAATCCACAAGACATCTAAAATTCTTCCTCACGACCAAACCAAAACAAAAACTTGCTTGGGATATCTACATTCACATGGTAATAAAAATGGGGAAAAAATTTGGAAGTGAACTAAGTACTGATTTTGTTCTCCATGACAGGATCAGAGATACAATCCTAAGAATTGAAAACCTGAAAGCGACCAATGCAAATACTTGTTCATTTTTGCCGCCATGGGTAGATGACAAGTATTTCATGCAGTTACATACAACGACGCAAACCATGAGTAATGTATTTGAGACAACCACAGAAAGTGAAATGGTAGTGCCGAATGAAGAGGCAGACAATATTGATAACAAGGTCAGATTGTAGACTGCGGTCCCAAAATGCAGGGGTGAAGAACTGTACATAAAATCAAAAGATGTTTTAGAATACATTATGGGTATTGTTCAGAAGGCAAGTGAAATAGTTCGCCAAAAGTCAACAGTCCTGAAATTAGATGCGGTTGACAAGAGCGTTGTGGTTGAAAAGACTTTAAATAATTCATATCCGGGCCTTCAGTGTGAAATGGAATATGAATGGCAGAAGAAACATACTAGTCTAATGAACCCTATTCTAGCAGAGCTTCAGGAAAGGACCAAGGATATCAGAAGTAGATTAGACAATGCTGGATTTCTGTCTGCATTGAAACCAGTCACAAGACCTAAATTCATTCCCCAGAAGTTGCTCTTATCGAGTGTAGAAACATTCAAACCGGCACCAGAACCTCGTGATCAAGGATTACCCAAGACCACACAAAACGAGACCAAATCAGTGAAACGCAGTCTTGTACAGTAGAGGTTCCTCTGCACCACAGGGTATCTCCTGCTGAGGAACCCGGTGTGGTGGCGAGACGGAAGACCACATGGAGGGAACGTATCCTGGGGTTCTAGGGATGTTTAAAACGATAATGACACTTCTGTGTGTAGAGATGGAAACATGATTATAAATTATCGTGTCTCTTTGTGCTTGTAACTTATTGTTTCTGATGTTTTAAGTGAATTAAAACTTATAATTATATTTAAATCGCCCAATTGTTGTTCTTCATTTGAAACACAAAAGTAATGGCACCTTGGTGAAGTAATGATGTACAAACCCTGAACATGGGAAGTGCACAAAATGTACATGTATCTAGTGTGGAACACCGCTTATATAAGCACTCAATACAAACACAGAACAAAAATACCTACATTCATGAATCCAAAATTTGTACATTAATTATGTCTTGAATGCCCATCTAAAGTAGGACTAACCTGTCTTTTATGAATGTTGGTCACATAATACAATGAGTACCGTGGATTTCCGTTCGAGATAGTTCTTTGGGGAAAACTCTCCTAGGAAATCCTGTCCATTATTTCCACCATAAATATAACACTGTCTCTCTTGGTATCGGATTGATAGTTTAAGCTCATTCCAAGACAGTTATTGTTCACCAATACAGAATAAACCCGATCCTGAAGTCTGTCCGAGACCCCATGCCTTTCCATTACGTCATTAACAGGCTGGAAATTCCTGTACGATAAAGCAAAGAGCCTTGCGGAGGAAGAAAAATGTCTACGGGCTGTTGAAAATATTAGAATTACTTTAGAGAATTCAAATATTTGAAATAAAAGGGGGATTGACCATAAAATGCGGATTCAGTCAAAGATGATATTTAGATCTCGATCCCCTTTCTCTCTTGTAATTCTTCATCGTGGTTAGGGTCATAGGATACTCAAGATTTTGAACGCATCAAATGAAGTAGGAATTTGCTGTGTTTACGTGCATGGCATTGTCTATCATTTTGCCAAACAAAAATGTAAATCGGTCATTGATGAAATGCACCAATAAATACACGGTTTTGAAGAATTTCAATTGTTGGGGGTAGCTTTCTGCTTATAACTCTAAGTCTTGCAAACCAGACTTGATCGGTGCGATGTGTTTCTGTGGAGCCTATATGATGTACCGTGTCTGAAGTATTCAAATTCTTTGTACCTACTTCAACACTTTTCTCAATATAAGACGTAGCCCTATAATTATATTTAATACAGTGTTTTAAGAGATATTTCTTTAAAATTGGATCATATTTATAAGGAAGGGGCACCCAGCGTGTCGGCGCTGGATCATCAAACTCTGTTTTGCTAGTAAACGTTCATAGGCAATCGACGTTTTAAATGTCTAAAATAAGAATATGTCATCCTATAAACAAAACATTCAAAAGGTATATCACGCCGCCATCTTGGTTTTCTTTTTTACCAGCTACATCGCTTGCAATTTTCTACGAAAAGTTTGATATATTATGATGATTAGACCCCTACCGTTTAGAAACAACTCTGTCAAGGTCTTACCTCTCGCATCGTCATGGTGAACTGGAAATAAAGTCCATTTATTGGCTATAATCAACCGTCAAACATCGTCTACTGTTTCTCAAAAGCGACAAATCGGCGAAGGAAGAACGAAAGATGACATAATTTTGGGATAGCCCTTTTTTCATTGGTCGATAAAATCATAAGCATTTTCTCTCCCGAGAGTTCTTTTTTATAAAACCAAGCCGGTTTGTAATATTGCAATTTGTATGTTGTTGTTTTTTTATATAAATTTTTGTTGTTTGCCTTTAAACAATCAGTCCTAATGGACAGGAATAGGGTCTAGAATATTCACCAAAAATGACATTGCGTTTGTTGAACGTGTGATAACGTTGATGACTCGTGAATAACGTTTCTAACTATAGGGAATAACCTTTATAATATCAATAATGGAAGAATAAAATCAAAACGTGGTTCAGTCTATCGCAAGATGGTGTGTGCAGTGGTGCTCCTTGTCTGTCGTCTGTAATAGTGTCATCAAATGTAGGACACATTGATTGTATCAAGATCGTTTTCCCTTTTTTTAAAAACAAATTGTTCTTGAATGAACACACGTGGGTTATTAAAGATCCTTCAGCTACATAATTACTAAATTGAATAGACCTAGCTTTTCAGCTTAATCTACACAGCATCGCTCTGTCTTCAGGGTATTTTCAATTCTAAAAACCGAACGGAATTAAATGTCGTACAACCTGGTACTTTCTGGAGGCCATGCATTTTTCGTTGAAAGAAGGTCACACATCTCAGATCAGGATATTACTTTTTAAAGAATATATAAATCAATGTTTTGATTGCACCTCCTATCCGCCCTAAAGATAGATGATGGTGATTCAATTTAGAAAAAACGACGATACATGTACGAGTTACATGCATCACATGTTTTACAAAACTCATTTCAAACTGATATGCTAGACAATTTGTTGTCATTTCGGAAAACCTGTAATGAAGGTACTCACACCCAACTGCTTAATTGCAACTTATTTACTTTTTTTGACAATATTCATTTAGTTCATGCAGTGGTTAAGGGGGCGCAGCCCCCCCCCCCCCCATAAAATTTTCTAATTTTAAGGTAAATCATGGTATCTTGTTTAGAAAAATGTACTAAACGACAAAAAAAAAGCAATAATTTCTTCCACTCCTGGAGAAATAAATGACAAAATCTTTTGATTTCTTGAATTAAATTATTGGGAGAACTTTAAATAAAAAAATATCCAAAAATCCTTAAAATGTACATCATTTTATTAATTTCACTTTATTAAAAATGATAAAAGAAATAGTACAAATGACTAAATAGGAGACATATTTCAAGCCCTATAAAATCCTGGAGCTTACGGGGGCTTCAAGGCGGCCCCCAGACCTCCTGCCTCATAAAGTGGCGCCCCCGTAACCGCAATTCCTGTTTTCACAGTTACCTGAATCCAGAATATTTTACAACAATGTGCATTCCCACACGATGGAAATCCCTTACTATTTACAGTCCCAATGTTTTTGCCTTTGATATCTCTACGAATTATCATAATAGCCATTAATACAGGGGTTAAGCCCGTTTTGGGCCCGAACTCTGTGATGCCATAAATATAGAAAGGGGTCTAACTCTGACACAGATAAAAAAAACTAACCACTCCTTCAAATGCTTACAAATTCTTAAACTAGGTTAGCTATGTGTAATTTGTCGTTTTCCTCGCATAAATTTTTTTTTAACTACTTGCATGCCTTTCAATCCATAGTTTCTTAAAATAGCAAAGATATTAGTCATTGTACTTCTGTATGCTGTTGATACTGTAATTTTACATTTCTGTATGCTGGTTATAATGTAATTTTATACTTCTGTATGCTGTTGATACTGTAATTTTATACTTCTGTATCCTGATGATACTGTAATTTTATACTTCTGTATGCTGTTGATACTGTAATTTTATACCTCTGTATCCTGATGATACTGTAATTTATACTTCTGTATGCTGTTGATACTGTAATTTTATACTTCTGTATCCTGATGATACTGTAATTTTATACTTCTGTATGCTGTTGATACTGTAATTTTATACCTCTGTATCCTGATGGTACTGTAATTTTATACTTCTGTATGCTGTTGATACTGTAATTTTATACTTCTGTATCCTGATTATACTGTAATTTTATACTTCTGTAACCTGATTATACTGTAATTTTATACTTTTGTATCCTGTTTATACTGTAATTTGAGCAGAAACTACCGATGATCAGCAGAACGTTTTGAATGTGTTTCACGATTGTACATTGTGGAAAATGAAAGTTAATATAAAGATAAAACTTATAACATTGATTTTTTCTTAAAGGATCCTGTGTATGAAAAGTGAAGATAACAAGGAGTGATCATTCTCATAAATCATATAAAGAATATACAAAATTGAGAGCAGGGCAAACAACCTGTCATTAGGTCGAATGCTGTTTGACGTGTTTCATGTCCATTGTTAGGCCGTACTTTACATACTGACTTTGACTACGGATTACTCCATTTACCTGATTAAGGTATGCAGTTCACAGCGAGTGTGACAGGTCAACATGAGATGCTTACTCATGCCAGGCACCTCATCTCACCTATGGTGTGTCCAGGGGCTGATGCTAGCCCTACTTTTAATTTTGTTTTTTTTTAATGGGATCTAGATATATTTGATTCATCAACTTCATAGTTATTTCGGATTTCAAACATTTCAGTTGAGCATCACTGAAGAGACATTATTTGTCGAAATGCGCATCTGGTGCATCAAAATTGGTACCGTATAAGTTTTACATCATGTAATGGATATATGACGAATACTGTTATATGTTACATATATTCGAAATGATAAGTTTTTGTATATAATCAGGATAAGAAATGGATTGCTGTTTCTATTAAACAGGACCAATTCATACAAAAGTGGCATTCTAAATTGTTACTTTATCTAAGAACGTTGTGTAGAAGCTTTTTAAATCGAACTTTGAATGTGAAAAAGTACTCCAGTGAATTACCACTTAATTTCGGAAAATACTAGTAAAATTTCGTACTCTAAATCCCCGTCTACCAGTCGAGCTGCGAAGGTTGTTAGGTATACCACTAGATGAAAGATTGTATACACATCTTAACACGGGAAATACTGCAGAAGTCTACGATGTCAGTGCACTTTCTCACATACACTATTTAAGCAAGCATTGTTTTGTACGACCAAACATACTCAAATTTCCCGATCTTATGACAAAACAAGATCATAAGTCACTGAAAAATCTATGTATGTTTGCCCTTTTTTTCTTCTTACTTCCACACTCTGAATTTTATATCCTATACCTCTGACCGAAAGTGCATGTCTGTGTGTTACTTATTGCCATCATATACCACATGTTACTAATGTTTCTGAAAAATTAAATGAACTTGAACTTTGAAACTGTTACCTGTATGTCACATCAAAGGAATACATCGCGCTATGAAAATCTTGGTGAGGGTGGGAAACCTAATTGGGCATGATGGTATAGAGGAGGTTAACGTTTAACATCGACACATTTAATCCTATCATTTGGTTTGATTACTCTCGGAATGATTCATGACTGAGACGCGTTTGATATGAAGGATGGTGTGATCTCCATCATTAATGAACAAAAATAAAATATTTTATGTATTGACTACCTTCATTTTAGCTTTTTAATTGGGAGTTTAGTCACAAAAATGACTCTGCAATTCTCATGTTAACAAAAATAAGAAGGATGTGTTGATTGAGTTGGTTATCTGGTATTCACTGAATCATACGCTTCTTCCAGAAAGTATTATTTAGAGGTTCAATGAATTTGTGTTTTGATCTTCTTTTACATAATATCACCAAAGCAATAAATTTCGCTTCCATTCCCAAATTGATGGTTATTCAAATTATTGGTCATCATAAAACGGTTTGATACCATTATCTAAAAGAAATTATCTAGACCGTGAGCCAGTGGTGTTTTGTAATTGTTTGTCGCTGCACTATATGGTCCATGATACAGATAGTGTTGCATTGTCATCAAAGCTCATGCAATGGTTTAGATTTTATGTGGTTTTTATAAGTTTCACATTGTTTTTGGATATTCTAGTCTTTTGTTCTTCTGGAACATTATTCTTAAATGTAATCGACTGAAAAGATAAAAATCATTTCGATGAAATTGAAAATCGAAGGCCCTTAATACGGACCAGGCATTCAGTTCTTTGTCACTATATATAAACTTTCGTTAGATGGCACATTTAGAATGAACTATGGGTAATTTTACTATGAAGTGAGCATCTAAAAACAAGCACACAAAAAATCGAGGCCACAGAACAAAGAGAAAAATGAAACTATTAAAATTACGCCTGTTTGACTATTAAATGATCCTGTGGTAAGAAATTTATAACAAAATGTAACCTTCCTGTAATTAGAGATCATAAATGACAGAGGCTTGATGACAATTTGTTTTGTTCGAGGAATATTTTTCTATATCTGACTTCTTTCTGAAGGCTTGACCAGTTTATTTCGTCACATTACACTCTATAACGTGCTTCCATACAGACGAATTCTGTTTTTATCTGTTTTGTGTTAATCAATTGACGTCTTTGATTTGATTAACAAATGTCTTGATATTTTGTTAAAACTTTCATTGCGTCACTTCTGTCCGAGCTCCAAGTATGTGTTACAAAATTGTGAACTGCAATGCAAGTAATTAATGCAAGTAATTAATTCCTCATCCGAACACGATCAAAGTGATGGGGAGATATTACCAAATGGCGAGGTGTCGACCTGGATATGGCAGTGAATGCTTGTCGAGGGTGACTGTATATTAAACATTAATCAAATTAGTTAGCTAATGAACTTAAAAAGGCAAATGCCGTCTCTCAAATGTCAATTAAGGCATTATACAAAATAAAATCTATGGAACTATCTTTTACATTCAGTGACATTACTATCTCCCCATTGTTGGAATGGCGGGAGCTGAGATTTAATGGAAACCGGAAGGAGCAGTCGCCCGTAGTATAATCTCAATGTCACTGCATTTATTTGTAAGGTTCAGACCTTACAGAACAGCAAATCCGAGCGATATCTCTGCTGACAACGCATGCACTGTTCATTTACCAGAAACAGAACATTGAGCTTACACTCTCAGGAATCATTAATCATATTAGAGACGCCTTTCTTTATCTCTGTTTCATGAAAAACACTTTGAAACAATGAGTCTTTTACCAACTACAACTGACATTGAAAGTTGATGAATGTAGAAGTATGTGTAATCGGCAAAATAATTTTCAGATGAACAAATTAATTCCTTTTGTAATTTTTTTTTCTTTTCATGTGCTCATCAGAACACATATATGAACAAGGATAGTCTCTAGAAATTATATGATCAAACTAAAGTTTTTCAAAAACAAGAGTGAATATACAATTCATAGTGAGGTCTCAATTTTGATCATACATGTATAACGTGTACACCCTGTCCGACTATCGTCCGTTTATTACATATTTTGCATAACTTTACATTGATATCGGTCAGTTTTCTCCCTTCCTATTACATTTGGTGCCGTGACCAGGAAGGGAGAAAATGCTATGGACCAGACCGGGATTCGAACCCGGGACCCCTGAATCTCTAGTGAGTTGCTCTAACAACTGAACTGTCTGGCCACCGGTGATCGAACCCGGCTGACCGCTACATTCTTTCCTCCTTAACTTGTCTTCGCTCTCGAAAATACACAACCTAGATTCTTTTGCCCCAGACAGGACCTTACAGGAAGTGAATCCAAACCGGAGTCCTAAATCTCTATAGTCGGGTGCTCTACCAACTGAGCTATCTGGCCATCGGCGATCGAACCCGGCTGACCGCTACACATTAAAGACACTCATACAAAGCAATCCGTTTATCGAGTACAATTTCCACCAAAATCTTTGTAAGAACAGAGCTACATTCAAGTTTCGAAGAGGAAAAATGTTTCATAAGAAATACATTGTAAAATAACTATCAGGCAGACCGCATCCAGTGTGCTCCTCAATATACAATATACTCCTCCAATAGACACCTGATCCTACCTCTAGTGTGTCCAGGGGTCCGTGTTTGCCCTACTCTTAATTTAGTATTCTATTTATAGGAGTTATGGGTTTCACTGAGCACTGTTCTTTATCTTCTCATTGTCATACATGTAATGCAGCCATTAATAGAGATAGGTAACAGAACACAGCCGATACATTCCAGTACAATACTATTTTTATCCAGATTAAACTGGCTTTCAATTACGTTGTTCGTCAGACTTAATAGTTTGTCCACATTCGACATGTTCTTGGATTGTTCATATTCAGCATTAACTCTATTCCCTATAGCTAACAATGTCATCTTATATGACGTGCCATACGTAGATTTAGCTGTAAGTTCCATATATATATCAATGGATGAATACGTATGCTTGCACGTATTCTAACTTGTAGGTTTCTACTTTGATCTGTTTTAGTACAGTGATAAACGTATTCTAACTTGTAGGTTTCTATTTTGATCTGTTTTAGTAGTGATAGTTTTCTATCCATTGTTGATATATCCTAAAAAGGTTTGTCCTGGCATCAAACTGTTAAGCTTGTCTGACTTATCTTCAGAAACCATCTTAATGGGGCATCAGTTGAAAATTAGACTTAAAACAGCTTGACAAATATGAAAGCCAATACAAACAGAAATGATCGATTCGTCCTATGAACGCATTCTAAGGGACAGAGAAGCACCATTCAATTGTTTAACATAAGATTGTTACTCAATCAAAGTGTGGAAGCAAGTGCTTGTTACGAGTCGCTGTACATTGGGCATTAATCAAATTAGTAAATTAGACATGAAACTTCTCTATAATATCAATTAAAGCCAAAAAATCTCTGTTACTATCTTTTCACATTAGGAACATGATACCGCCCGCATTGTTAGAATGACGGAAGTGGGTCTCATGGCATGTGACCGAAGACAGAAAAATCAGTCCCCGTCAGCCATTTTCATTACTGAGTGATCACAATGACAGAGCAATTATTCTCCTCTTCGGGTCCAGCTCCCAGTCGGAGGACTTTATAATGCTAAACAGTAATTACAGCGATTTCTGCTGGCAGTTCACATATTTTCTGTCAGTTTATTTGTCTTCATAAACAATGAAAATCGATTGTGAACAATCCCCTTCACCTTAAAAAAATAATGAACATTTATCGTGCTAATAATTCTTAAACAACACCATGCTCTTACAGGTTGCTGCATGCCTAAAATAAGAGCTGGATAGAAATAATATTGAAATGAAATAATTAAAAAGTAATTTCAAGGTGGCATTTCGTGTAATTTTAAGATGTTAAAGGGAGATGAGTTGGATTGTGGAGGGTTTCATTCACTTAAAACATTTCTATGATATACATGTATACCAAACCGGATCATATTCTTGCGAAAACCATGAAGTCCATTATGAAAAGAAATTTGGCAATCTGTTCACTTGAATTGGTTATTGGCGTGCACGGTATAGTTATTCATTTCCCGATCTCTAATCCGAAGGAGCGCATTACTAGTTCATGCACACGGATTGCAAGTACGAGGGAGTTCATGCGCATGTATTGTCAATACTAGGGAGTCCATTATGGCACGCCACTTTTACATGTATTCCAAACTTTAAAGATACCTCATAAATTTTATAAGAATCTTATAAAAGTTATAAGATATTTTCTAAAGTTTGTGAGATATCTTATATCCTTTATCAGATTATTATAAAAGATATGAGATAGTTTATATTTTTTCTTTATAAGATATCTTATGAAACATATAAGATATATTATGTTTTATAAGATATATCATAAACTTTATAAGATATCTTAAATATTTTATAAGATAGCTCATAAATGAATTTTTATAAGATATCTCATAAACTTTATAAGATATCTTATAACATTGATAAGATATCTTATAAAAGAAAGTTTATAAGATATATCATATATTTAATAAGATATCTTATAAAATTTATGATATATTTTGCTTAATATATAAAATATCTTGTAAAGTTTATGATATATCTTATTCAGTTTATAAGATATCTTATATATTTTATGAAGTATCTTATAACCTGTAAATTATATGAGATGTCTTTTAAAAGTTATAAGATATCTTATAAAGTTTATGAAATATCTTATAAAAATTCATTTATGAGATATCTCATAAAAATGTATAAGATATCTTATAAAGTGTATGAGATATCTTATAAAATATTTTACATGTTTTATAAGATATCGTATGAAAATGATTTTATTTGATATCTTCGATCTTTTTATAAGATATTTCATAAACTTTATAAGATATCTTGTTTGATATAGTTCTCCATTATCAGAAACTGAATTGTATCAACGAATTGTATTCTGTCAACAATTTAAGACAGAAATGCACTTTATACGTTCCTGTTCTTCGTCTTTCAGATGGTTTCCATGGTTTGAGCATTGTTGTTGTGAAAAATTGTGGAAGGACAATTGGATCCTCTTCTTTTACAGGTATCAACTCCTCTGACTATACAAGGGCTGTTCGATATGTAATGTGTATTGTACCACAGAGCGATAATGCTTTGCACGATTTCGTGGATGATGAGTCTTGAATAGCTCCATTCAATACCTTTCCAACTGTATAAACACGAGTATTTAGGTCCACATAGTTTTAAACCTATAGTCATTTCAACAGAGCTAGTCGTTGACCACTGTTGTGAAAATGGTTGGGAAACAGGTTGAGAATATTGAAGAAATTAGGGCTTATATAAAAGTTCGTACAAAACTCGGTCATTCGGTAATGCAGATTTTTACTGAATTGGGGGAAGTTTATGGGTCTGATAAGGTATCTTATGAGACAGTTGGTAGATGGAGAAAGAAATTTCTGACTGGCACAGAGTCCGTCAAAGATGCAGCAAAATCTGGCCGACCTGTGACTGTAACAGGCAAGGCAAAAGTCAGGGAAATAATTGAAAGTGATGGCAGATACACGATTCGTGATATTGCCAAAGTTGTTGGCATATCGCTATCGCGGGTGCATTTCATTTGAAGCGTATTTTGAAAGTACGAAAGATTTCTGCCAGATGGATACCGCATATAGTGACAGATGACCAAAAACGGGTACCATTACAAATCACTGAGCAATTGCTCAAAATGTTTCCCAAATGCAATCAAAGACAATCTGCAAACATTGTTACTAGTGACGAAACATGGGTTCACTATTTCGAACCAGTAAGAAAAATTGGAAACAAAATATGGCTAACTAAACACGGCCTGTAGTTGTCAAAAGAACCATAAGCACAAAGAATGTTCTTTATTGCGTATTCTTCTCATATGATGGATAGCCATACAAATTCCGGTGCTGAAGGGCAAAGTGTTGCAGGTCGGTATTACCGAGATGCAAGGTGAAGATAACGAATAGTGATCAATTTCATAACTCCTACAAGCAGTACAAAATAGATAGTTGGGCAAACATGTTATACTAAAAAAGCTCAAGAAATATCATCATAAATGACGCCCTGTGTCAGGATTTAGGCATGTTCGTCTACTTCATGGTAATGCTCCATCACATACATCTGACCTTGTGAAGCAATTTTTGACGTCGGAAAAGGCTACCGTCTTGCCACACCCACCATACTCTCCAGATCTAGCCCCATGCAACTTTTTCCTTTTTTCCAAAACTTGAAAAGTACTTCTCTGGTCGTCGTTACAAGTTCCGACAAGCCCTTGGCTCAGCCATCAGTCAATGCCTCAGAGGTCTATCTAAATCAGCGTACCGTGACGCATTTCAGAAATGGATTCAGAGATGAAATTATGTATTTCAAACCGCGGAGAATACCTTGAAGGGATGTAATGTTCATTTCACTATTTGAGTCGAATGTTTTTGAGATATCGTACAATACAATGCACATTACATATCGAACAGCCCTCGTACATGTAGCTGTCACATGGGGTGGTTTCGGCTTCTCCGTCGCCGGATTCCCATGCCTGTGTGGCAATGTTCCATTGTCACCTGAATATGGTGTTTATGTTTCTCGGCTGGTTCGGTGCGCAGGGGCTTGTTCTGCATATGATCAGTTTTTAAATGTAGCGGACTGCCGACAGACTGGTTGATATTGCGGCAGTTTTGTTTGGTGTCAGCGTTTCACAGATCCTGTTGTCGTTATGGTGGTCTGGTTTGCCGGTGCAGCCTGTCATTGGGTCAGCGTTTCGCAGATTCTGTTGCCGTTATGGTGGTATGGTTTAGGGTCAGCGTTTCACAGATCCTGTTGTCGTTATGGTGGTATGGTTTGGGGTGAGCGTTTCGCAGATTCTGTTGTCGTTATGGTGGTATGGTTTGGGGTGAGAGTTTCACAGATCCTTTTGTCGTTATGGTGGTATGGTTTGGGGTGAGCGTTTCGCAGATTCTGTTGTCGTTATGGTGGTATGGTTTGGGGTGAGCGTTTCACAGATCCTTTTGTCGTTATGGTGGTATGGTTTGGGGTGAGCGTTTCGCAGATTCTGTTGTCGTTATGGTGGTATGGTTTGGGGTGAGCGTTTCACAGATCCTTTTGTCGTTATGGTGGTATGGTTTGGGGTGAGCGTTTCGCAGATTCTGTTGTCGTTATGGTGGTATGGTTTGGGGTGAGCGTTTCACAGATCCTTTTGTCGTTATGGTGGTATGGTTTGGGGTGAGAGTTTCGCAGATTCTGTTGTCGTTATGGTGGTATGGTTTGGGGTGAGCGTTTCACAGATCCTTTTGTCGTTATGGTGGTATGGTTTGGGGTGAGCGTTTCACAGATCCTTTTGTCGTTATGGTGGTATGGTTTGGGGTGAGAGTTTCGCAGATTCTGTTGTCGTTATGGTGGTATGGTTTGGGGTGAGAGTTTCGCAGATTCTGTTGTCGTTATGGTGGTATGGTTTGGGGTGAGAGTTTCGCAGATTCTGTTGTCGTTATGGTGGTATGGTTTGGGGTGAGAGTTTCGCAGATTCTGTTGTCGTTATGGTGGTATGGTTTGGGGTGAGAGTTTCGCAGATTCTGTTGTCGTTATGGTGGTATGGTTTGGGGTGAGAGTTTCACAGATCCTGTTGTCGTTATGGTGGTATGGTTTGGGGTGAGCGTTTCACAGATCCTTTTGTCGTTATGGTGGTATGGTTTGGGGTGAGCGTTTCACAGATCCTTTTGTCGTTATGGTGGTATGGTTTGGGGTGAGCGTTTCACAGATTCTGTTGTCGTTGTGGTGGTCTGGTTTGCCGGTGCAGCCTGTCATTGAGTCGGGTGCTCTCTGACGTACGTGTTTCATGCTAATTGTTAGACCGTTCTTGGCACACTGATTTTGACTACGGATTACTCCGTTTATCTCATCAGGATACAGGACTCATGGCGGGTGTGACCGGTCGACAGTGGATGCTTACTCCTCCTAGGCAACTGATCCCTCTTCTGGTATATCCAGAGGTCCATGTTTGCCCAACTCTTAATTTTGTATTCATTATAGAAATTACGAAATTGGTCACTGTTCGTTATCTTCACATTTTCATTGTAAAGAAATGCATGCCATAATCAACGCTTTTTCTTATTAAGTTTTCCTGTTCGAGTTGAGTATCATAAGTCCAGTCATATCAGAACGAAGAAGCTCTTCTGGTAAATTAGTTTGCATGGCAGATATTGTACTTTAACATTCTATTCAAGATCAGTGTATAAAGAGAGCAACAATTCAATACGCAACTTCCGAGAATTCAGCTCTTCTGTGATAGAGGTACGTTCAGTGTTCTGTTGAACGCTTGGGTGGGTACAAGATGTATACATACACTATAGACTAGCTATGTAAATACGGATAAAAGTAATGAAAGTGTAATTTTTGTTTATATCAGCCATTGGTATACATTAAACTGACCATATCAAGAATAATATTTGATAGCATTAGGCTATTTAATTAAATATTAAATTATTTTTATTTCCTCTTCAGCACGAGTGATATTTCAAAGATAAATGGTGGTTATCGATTTTTTGTTTTAGCTATTCTGTCATTAAATACTAATAAACTTACTACTATTGTGTGTCCCTGCAGTTTGGGTGGTTGCATGATGTCCGATAATCGGCCTCTAGGCAATATATGAAGGCAGCCATAAGCATTTGTACCCACCCCGTGTGGACGATAGTATGTTTTGCGTCTCACTGTGCTTAAGAGATCCTCAGAGGAAAAGAACTATTGGGCAACTCGGAAATTGCGTAATGCATTTGACCCAATGACAAGTTGTATTGGCAAAGTATATCGTTACAACGATCAAAGAGTTTACAAAACGAGATTTTTGATACCCCTATAACATCAACTTGTTTGTCAGTAGCCTGCCTTGATTTAAAAAATGATCATACGCAGAACAAGATCAGTTGAGAGACATAAACGCCATATGAAGGTGATTACGGGATATTGCTACATAAATAAGGGGAAGTTGACGATGGAGCATCATCGCAATCCATGACTGACATGTATGAGGAATCTACATTTCAGCCAAGGCTTACGACGATGACGATGGAGGAGCTGAAGTCATCCCTTTTGTCATAAAGATGAGTTGTTAGTTTGCCGTTAACGTCTACGTTCAATAAAATATCTAAGTATTAAGCAGATGTGGAAGACTCTGTTGTGTATTTTATTTTGAGTTCATCGTAATATATCGACCTCGACATATGAATGAAAATTATCACTGGTATTGTTAATAGATAAAACGTCATCAATATATCTAAATGTCGATTTGAACGCCGCATATTTTTTCTTCTCTTTTCATGTAGAGACTTTTGAATAAATTATACCTCATTAGAATGTCAGCTAATAAAAGGAGTACGATCCGTGCCAAAGACTACAAAATATTGTCAATGAGGAACTCCAGCATATTTTTGATATCAACAAAGTAATTTTTTGAATGATTGATATGAATATTTCCTTTTTCCATTTTTATTGAAGAAGTTGCGCAACGTTCTATGTTGTCAAAAAGCCTAGTCTTTAATTTACCGTGAGGCATATTCATGTAAAGTGTTGAAAAGTCATACGTTTTGATGTTGTTTATAAATCAGAAACGTTTTGTGATTTCAAAACTGAAAGTTCTATAATGTTTCTTTTAGAATCCAAATTTGATTTAAACCACTTCTGGCAGATGTTGTGTCGCAATACGTTTGACGTTTCTCTTTCACAGCAGTTAATAGTTTCGTGAGGAGGAAAATACATTGTGGTTTGGCAAAACATTTACTGGATGCAGCAATGTATATTTGTTGGTGTTTTTTTTAAGTTTAGGAATCCAGTGTAGGCACGGTAACTAGCTCAAATTAATTCGTCCCATTGACTGGGATATTAAATGTGTTTTAAACTAAAGTATGGTTTTGAAGAATTTCATCTTTTGAAAGGGCAATTGGAGTATAAGTAAGATTACCAAAAGTGGAATTAATGCCAACCTCGTTTAAAATACAGATGTAAAAATGAGTTTCAAAACAAAGACCATGTTGTTACAAGCTTTATAAACTGGAACCTAAACATATTCCTCATGTAACATATAGATCTAATTCTTTTATCACTAAACACAGAAGGGTAGATGGTACGCACTTTTGTTTAGGTGTGTCTTGACCTGGATTTCTCGAAATAAACTTAGTCGAAACTTGGACCTGATTCTGAGATTTTACTCAAAATTTGGCTGCTCATAGAAAAGAAAACCCAAACTTATGTTCCAGATTTTTTCGAGAAATTCAAGCCAGGGATTGGCACACATCACCTTAAAATTAGTCAATGTATATTTTTCAAATTTTAGATACATGTAGAGTGGAAGTTTGACACCCTGTTGGAAAAAAATCACATCGATGGATCGCCCCTCTGTCACTTCGAGAAATATTAAAAACTTTTATTTATTGACCATATACCTTTTTCTATATGGCCTAAATATAGTATATAGGTAAATGCAGAGTAAAAAGGTAACCTATACATATATTTTTTGATAAAAAATCGTTTTTCATTTTCATGTATCAGAAGATAAATTAAAATCGGAAGTCATATTATAAGTTGGGTTGCTTTGAGTAATTTTCAGTCTAGGGCCGAAACGTTTGGGAACCGTCTGTTAAATGGTGACCGACTTGCTTATAACTGAACGCGCCTTTCTATGTGAGATGAACGTTTGAAATCACGGGTATTGTATATAGTTTTCAAACATCAAAAACATTGTGAATTGACAACAACGATGGCTACCGATTCTTACTCGTCAGCAAATCCAGTGGTAATTCTTTATTATATCTGTTTATATTTTATAGAATCTATGCATCATCATGTTATTCTGTAATACTAATGACTTCTCGTACACAATGTCACACCGCCAGCCTGAAAATTAGTTTAGTTTTGTGAATTACTTGAACATCAGTGACTTGTACTTCACTGTAGTAATGTTTTACTTTCAATTTTATATATTGGTGTAGCACTTTGATTATGTGAGAGTTTATGAACTTTAACTAGGAAAACAGCAGTTATATGTTTCATTTTCATGTGGTTATTTTTTCTAAAATTCCATTAATATGTTTTACGGTGTGACCGTGTTTGAGGGCGAAGCAAAAACGTTTTGGCATTAGTATCTGTATCCAAAGCAGGACAAAAACAACCTGAAGTTAGCACGCGGACGGAACTGTATCAAAGCATCCTAATTTTGGACATTTGATCCGCCTAAATATTGAACGCGGGAAATATAACGCAATTGATGTAAACAGTACATTGTGACGTCATATTCAGCGTCGTTATTTAGCAAATTTACAAACATAGCGTTTGAACTACAACAAAAAACATGGCGTTAATCGTGGAGTGATTATATATGATTAAGAAAATAAGATTTACATGCTTTTACGGATTTTATGTGTAACATCTCAGAACGGCGTGAACTAGGGTAGACGAGATTCAAAATGGAGAAATACATGTCCACGCGCTAATATTCGAACCGACGCCATTGGTACCAAACTTTTCAAGTTCCATAGGTATGGTTTAATTTTTCATTATTTTCCTATATTTTCCTTTTAAACATGTATATACGTGTTACCTATAGGGAGAGCTCCGCTCTCACGGCCCTTTGGGCCCTTCGGGCCGTGAGAGGGCTTCGCCCTCTATTAATTTAATATTTTTACATGTAGCATATATAGATATATATCTTGTTTGATCTAGGTTGATAAGAATCTGGTTGTTCATACCGGTATATTTTCTGTTTCTCCAACTTGTATATCTTGGGCTTAAATCTAGGTCATCAATTCAAATTGTAAACAGTGTGGGAAATATAAAGTGTGTGTAAATGTACAAAACACTACACTCGGGTAGTGTACCCACCGTTAACCAGGCTGGGAACACTTCCCCTATAGCGAGATCATCTCGCTAAATCGTGATTATTCCTCTCTAGCGAGAGTAAATATATCCCGTACAACTGAGGAAAAACACATGGAGTACATCTCTTCGTGTTTCACGTGAAAAGAAGAAAACGTGCTGAAATGTCTGGTACTTCCAGTGATTTTTGAAGGCCCATTTTGGGTCCAAATTTCGGCCCTTTCCCCTCCTAAAAATTGTAAAAATTTTCTCAATTTAGCTTGCATTTTTCCCAATAATAAAATTATGAAAGGAAAACATATTTGAAAAAAATAAACATTCGATGTGAATTATATACATAAGACAAAGAGTTATGGGAATGATGATTAGGATAGAATAGTTTAAAATTTTAGAAGGTTAAAGAAAATTAGATGTGTAAAATAAAGATAATGTACATGTAATGTATCAAACATGATTTTAAAACTTATTTACAATAAAATTGATTTTTCCTAATTTGACTGAAATGTCGACAATTTTTCCCAATTCGAAAGCCACAGGACCTTTGTAAAAAATATAGAAAAATCACTGACTTCTGCAAATATATAAATCAAAACAAAACACTCACAATGTGCACTGGATTTCAGCCTCCTTCCCTATTACGCAGCAACAATGATATGAAATTTCTTAACTGTGTTCTCAATTTTATAGAGACAATTCGCTTCATGTTGAGTGTATGTTGTGCTTATTCAGCATTGCACAGAATCTGCCATTATTTTCAATAAACCACCAGAACACCTGCTTATGGTAATGTTTACTATCTCGCTAAAGAGGGATAATCGCATTTTAGCGAGATGATCTCGCTATAGGGGAAGTGTTTTCAACCTGTTAATGGTTATATTAGAATTACACCAATAAACCTGTTTTAAACCTGGTTTTTAAACCTGTAAACTACATATTTCTAAGATATTTGAAAACAAAATTATTTGATACTGGCAAATATTTGTAACTGGTAAAATGAATGTATGAGGGGACTAGAGAAAATATACTCATTTATTAAAACATATATTAAATATTAGTATATCATCTATTTGAAATACACAGAAATGACAAGTCTGTGTAGTCTAGTACTGATAGGAAGGAATTCTTTCGCAAATCCCTCAGTGAGATAATTTTGGGAAGTCCTTGGAAAGAATGTTGAAAGCCCTTTTATACAAAATGTGAATTGAACAGCTTTTTTATTCTATTTCATTCCCACAGATTGGATACAGTATGCATACATGTATATGTTGGTGTTTGGTTAGGAAACTTGCGGTGTTGATCCTCGAAAGGTCATGTGTGAGAGAGTATGGTGTGGGGTTCCCCCTGGTAATCTGATTTCCTCCTACACCAATGACCCATCATATCAACATCCAAGCAGACAAGTGACACATTGTTGTAAAATTTGTCTGTCTTTCATTTCAAAATATATGAAGATTCATTACTCTTCAATATAGTGTTTTGAATAGGTAATGTTCAGAATGTAAGGGTAGTAAAAAAGTAAAAGGGAATCTGAAGTCTTTTGCACTCTTCCAGTCACTAACTGAAAGTCTTACATAGTTGAAATTTTACTTATGGATTGCCAGGGAATATCCCAGCTCCCAAGTTTTAAATTGAATGATTGACAATCTAAATAAAATCAGACTTTTTAGATCCGCGCCGTATACTTTGCGTAAGAAGATCTGACATAACCCGATTAAGGGTCATGTTCATGTGAACTTTATGTTAGCCAATCAGCGCGTCACCTATGAAGTTGTCGGTGTTCACAATTCAAGGAAAATGGCTGCCATTGTTTGGTTTGGAAAAAAAACATCGCAGCTAGAGGTGACGTCACAATGCACCATTTACGTCGACTGGTGTTATATTCCTCGCCTTAATTAAGTAAACCATCTTCAAAACTATTCAAATCATACCCTTCCCTATTCATACATAAATCGCAATTCACAATTAATTCAATTTGGGTGTATTTTATATCGTATGTTTTGTTGTTTGTATGAACGGAATAGATTCAGCATTATTGCAAAAGTTTAGAATTCCTTATGCGAGAACAACAATTCTATAGTGTGCAATAAACTTCGTGGGAAAGCGATTACTGAATCTTGTTTACGAATTGCCGGGAACCACCTGAATAGCCATCATTATCTGTATGGCGCAATCTGACTGGCTGATACTTCTCATGAATATTCCAAGCAAATGGTCATGTGGACATGACCCCCAATGGGGTTATGTCAGATCCTATTATAGCGATTGTGAGACCGAGCGTATCCTTGGATCTGATTTCAATTAGATTGAAAGGGTTTTATTACATTGACTTTACCCAGTTGGTAGTAGTAAAACTGTAACTTTTATCTCAATTTATGCTAATACTACTTAATTATATGATTAACAAAAAGATCTCCAGGGCTTCTTAAGCCCCACATCTTTTTTGTGTCATGAAAGCTTCATGCTTATGGGGAAAGCTTCTGTTTCTAATGAAGAGGAAATTAATTTTTCGAAGATATATTGAGTATTGATATCATTAGATGTATCATATTTTAAACAGGAGAAAGGTGACTTTACAAATATTTCATTGGCGGGAGACCCTGAACAGCCCCCCAAAAAGAAAGTACCAAGAAGATTGATCTATTGTAGTGATGGAGTTCTAGAAGAATACTCAACAGATGAAGAGGAGGAGAAACCCCCAGAACCAACAGTTAATCCAGTAAGAATTGTGGTGCACTTTACAATGCAACTGTTTGTCAAGAGTACAAGGAGCCTCCATAGTAAAACACGCTCAGAACGAACACACTTATAAAAAAAATCAAGCTTATTGCAAAGTGATAGCTATCCCCTATCAGAGGAAATTTGGTTATAACGAAATATTTTTGCTGGCCCTGAAGATTCACTATATTTCTGTGTTTTACTGATTCATTAGGATCGAAATTGGCTTTAGAACTATAGCTTTCTGGGAAATCTATCCGCATTTTCCCCATAAAGCTACAGTTCTGCAGCTAAATCTACATTGTGAAGAGACACATTCTATTTTAGAATAAGAGCAAATAAAGCCACTGTGGTAACAGTAGGGTATTTAGATATTGTGGTTCTTCATAATGAAATTTATAAATAACAAAATGTAAGGTTATTTGCAAGAATCACGACATCAACAGTAACATACAGTGTACATAAAAGTATTATGATAATGAGGATTTTTTTGTTTTCCATTTCAGAAAGAGCTAACTTGGTTGCCATGGTTTTGGTATTACATGGTGACTGCAGCCAGAGGAACACTCTTTGGTAATACATTATGAACTGTTGTTGTTAAAATTCTGGTTTAAGCTAACTTAATTAAAATGTTGTAAGGTGTCAGCATTTGATACATTTTTACATCTTTGTACCTGAAAATTTGTGTGAAAAATCTTAGAATTATGTTTAAGTGTTGTTCACTTTAGAGCTATTAGATAGCAGTTAAATACACTTTTGTCAGCATGTGTGTTTGTATATTTATTAATCAACATAAGCTTGTTTTATTTTACTTAATTATTGGTTAATTTCTGTACCTCAAATCTCATGAGATATGTACCCTCTATGAAATAATATACAAAAAATTCAGAATTGATAATCGCAATACATGTATAATACATAATGTATTGGTTCACGCCTTTTTCTGTACAAATCATAAGGCCTAATGTTCACTTTCCTTGTGAAATACAGTTGTGAATTCTTTGAAATTATTTTGAGAGATTGTGGGAATGATAAAGTGAAATAAGAATTACACATTTTCATGTTTGCTTTGGTTCCAGTGGCAGACAGTTGTGGAGAAAAGCTGGCTTGGTTCTTTGGAATCACCACACCAAAATATCAGCATGCTATTGATGAATACTATCGTCTTAAGGAAGAGGTATGACAATTACAAATCAATGGAAAATACTCATAGCTGAATTTAGAAACATAGTTGATACTTTTCTAACAGGAAGAACTAAAATGAAATAGACCTCGATTCAAACTCAGCCCTACCCCCCCCCCCCCCCACCCCCTTAATCTCCAAACAGGTACTCTGCCAACAGAGCTATCTGGCACTTGTGAACAAATCCATCAGACCACCACTCTGGTTATTGATGGCCTCTGAGGTATTAAAGACCAGTCAAAAGTCATTTTCTACATGGACATTATGTGTGTATCTGAAGTAAATAAAATTACTATTATACATCAGGGTTATTACATGTGTATATAAGGAAATAACATTGCTATTGTACAATTACTTCAGGAATGAAAGTACTTTTTATTTGTTTTATACAATATAAAGTAAGTTGGGACAGTTTACGCATTATAAACTGCAAAGCGGTTTATAAAATTGTGTAAACTGTCCCAACTTACTTTATATCATATAAAACAAATAAAAATTATTTTCATTTCTTATAATTTAAATTAGTAAACCACGTTTGATATTATTTGATAGATGATTGAAAAGAAAATATCAATATTGTATGACGCGGACCAATATCGCAATAACAGCAAAATGGTAACTGAACAGCCAAACGTATTGTGACGTCATTCCTATAACGTCATATAGCGGGACTAAAGGGCAACTTTGTTTATACGATATATAGAACATTGATAAAGTGAAATAAAACAATCAAATTGCATGTAACAAATAAAATTAAATTATTTGTGTATACTAGTACATGTAAATGTAAAATGACATTGCTGTTGTACATCAGTGATATTGCATGTTTAATATTCTTTGACGTCATGTACTTTGTTTTCAGGAGGAAAAGGACAAGGCTAGAGAGAAAAAATCCCAAGAGATGTTTGAAGAAAAGAAATTATCTCAAGTGAAAGTGGAGATTCAACAAAATGTAGAAAAACATGATCATGAGAATGTGGAGGATTCTGCTGCAACAAAATATTGACTCCTACACCTGGTGCTCTGGGCAATCAAACATTAATCCATTCCTCGAGCAAGTATGCAAATCATGATTTAGTGCAGAAGGGAACAATGCTTTGTACTTACAAGTATAAGGTTTTATTTTCTGCAATGGACATTGTGGGATATCTGATGATGTTACAAGTATTAAGTTTTATTTTCTGCACACCATGAGAGAAAATGTTAACTGGGTATCAATATGTAGAGATCATGTGCAGAATATCACAAAGAAAATCATATTTTTTCTGGTGAAAATCTTTAAAAACAACACAGTATATTTCTAAGTAAAGGCTAGTCTCATATGAATATAATTACTTATGAATATAAATATTTATATAATTTATTTCTTGTCTGCGAATTTGACATAATCTTATTGGAATAATAGCTATATCAGAGTTTTCTTGTGGTAGTGTAACTAATGTTTTCAGTTTTTCTTTACTCTAAATGAAGTAACATAAAATATGGATACTATAAAATAATGCAAGGAAATGTGAGGTTGAACAATTTGTCATTTTCTGCAGTAGGTTTTCTTGCTGTGAATTTTGTTGGCTTATTTCTGATTCATTTTACATGATGATGTTAGTGGTTTTAAATTTTGTCTAACATTTGAGTATTTGTTGAAAGGGAAATATGATGTATATAGATTTGTTCTTTTTTAATCTCCTTCATATATATGAATTCATGTACATTTATTGTTATTGATGGTGTGTATTATTGATATCACATTTTACTTATATTTTTGTTCCAAATTAAATATTTCAGAATTGTTTATCACAAGGATGATCAAAATCTCAGTGAACGCACGTAAAATAAAAGTGTGTGGGGAATGTTTTCAATTTAGTGACCCAATACAACAATCAACAAGAGGTCCACTGGCCTCAACGGTCACGCAGTGAAAAACTTTATAGAAGTGTTACATTATGATGATGCAATAAGCGTGTCTTTCAAACTACGGTGTAGAAAAGACTGGTTTATTAATCACCTTTGACGACCATGACACACTGTACATTGATTGTTTGTGCAGTTTTGCGTACATTATTTTTGCATACCGTATAGCGTGTTTATTCCGCAGGTCTAAAATTTGGCGATTTGCTGGCTGAAAAGTATGCTAATTTTTCCTAGAATGAATTTTAGCGGACAGGGAAGAGTTGTCTCTCTTTCAAGTACTGAAGTCGCAAGTTTGGCGGTAAGCTATCTAACCGCTAAAATAAGCCAAAAGAAAATTATAACCCTGCAGAAAAAAACACTATACAGTATTTTGCATTAAGGGGCATGGACATGATTTGAGTTAAAATTTTCAATTTTTAATGTTTAGAATGCTTAACTATTAGGTCAGCAAAAATTTGAATGTTGAAAATGGAAAAATAAAATTTTCCGTGTCCATGTTCCTTTAGGACCTTGGTTCCTATTGCTTTTCAATGTTATAAGTGAAAGGTTAAAGGTCACAGAGAGGAAAAAAAATTTATGTACAAGATTGTACATCCAAATTTTATTACTAACAGTTGTGGGAATGGTATGGTGCATAAAATCTTTGTTTGCAATGTACCATTCCTCTATAATCTGAGAAAAGGAATTTCCTTATTCAGTGACCGTGACATTTTGTTTGTAACATTTGAGATCAAATTGAACCAAGAACTTAATGTACATGTGATTATTCTTGAAAGTTTTAACAAAATTTGTATTGAAAATAATTTTGAATCTTGTACACATAAACTGTAGAAATATCTGTCTCAATGACCTTCACCTTTCTTGCAAGTCAGACAAAATTTAGCCGAAATCTATTGCATAAAAAGTTTTGGAATTTCCCTTTTCTTGACCTTTTACCTGTCATCTTAAAAAGTCATAGGCACCCAGGTCTTTATACGTTGTAACATTCCTGCAAGTTTGATCGAAATTGGGTAAGAGGCATAGCCATCTATTCAAGAACAGTGAGTCACTGGGTGGTAACTTACTGCATGTACATCCTTCAGTATTTTTCATCCAAATTTTAGCCTTCAAATCATCAGTGACTCGAGTAACCAGATTGTGATGTTAAAAGGAATGCTTGCTGCTCTAACAGTTTAGAACACTTAGTACAAAGGTTACCTTACTTACAATAAAATGTGTCAGGGTGGGGGGGGGGGATCTGACAAAACACTTGCTCTGGTTCTTTTTTTTTCAACAAAAAGTGTATTCCAACTCAAACTTTGTTGTACTTTGCATAAAAATTGAATCCAATTTTTATATTGTCACCATAAAAAAAGTTAAAACCACCTCAATTCTTCACAAGAAGAAAAATTCCCCTAATGCTGTATTTTTAGAAATACAAAATGAGTAATGTTACTTTTAACTATTTGCATGTTGTCAAACTAGTGAAATGATATCTTTATGTTTATTTGGCACTCCATACACAGACCTATTTAACCCTACCCTGACCTATATATATATATATGTGTGTGTGTGTGTATATATATATATATAAAAGCACTAAAAAGGCCACGACACTGTTTGTTTTTTAAAACTCAAATTTTCAACGCAACCCAGGTCTTTATCAAGAGACACAGTGTCGTGGCCTTTTCAGTGCTTTTATAAATTTCTTTACTGGCCTTGTATCTTCTTAGATCCGACACTTTAAGAAAGTAGGATGTTGTTGGGTTTTTGGTGCTTTTATATATATATATATATATATATACACAGAACAATTTTCAAATAGAAGTAAAAATAAAACCCCCACTCTGGGCTGGAACCGTCAATATTTCACAATGTTGGCAGAGGCCTTAGATTATATGTACTCTGTATGTTGTGTGTTTAGAAATTTAAAATAAGATTTAAATGTTTAATATTGCATCATTTTTTAAAATGTTTTAATTGACCCCAAGAGACAGTGACCACGAAATTCATAATTTTTTACTTTTCTACCCCCCAAAAAATTGCAACTCATTTCAATGGTAGAGAAGTAATTCTGAGAAGAAATTGAGAATGCTCAAATCACGCGTGACAAACGAAGACAGACACTCACACATAGGAATAAGTGACCTGTTTGTCAGTGAATCACTTTTACTTGCTAAAACTTTCAAATTAATATACGACCATAACGATTTACCTTATACCTTGTAAAATGTAAAACTTTGAACCCCTTAGATATCAAAGCACCTTACGCTGAACCCAGCAACTACCGTGAACTCTAACTGAAGATCACCCTGTACTACACGAACGTTAACTGTTTCTAATTTTAATCCATAAATACAGAGAAAACTCTATCAATACATATAAATACCCCTGTATTTATATACTGTAGATTCCTAGATATACGCGGAAAAAAATTGTCACGTAATTTCGCGAGAAGCATCACTCGCGAACTAAAATTAGTACTTATAAATACACCTGTATTTATATCATTGGCGATTTAAGGGGGGCGCACGCTGCGCCCCCCCCCCCCCCTCCTGAAATTTTCAAATTTAAGGTAAATCGTGGTATCTTGTGTAGAAAAAATGTACTAAACGATAAAAGAAGCAATAATTTCTCCACTCCCGGAGAAATAAATGACAAAATCTTTTGATTTCTTGAATTACTATATTGGGAGAACTTATCACCCACCCACCCCCCAAAAAACCCCTCAAAATCGGCGTCATTCTACTAATTTCACCATATAAAAAATGATAAAAAATAGTACAAATGACTTAAATAGGAGAAATATTTCAAGCCCTATAAAATCTGTAAAATCCAAGAGCTTCCGGGGGCTTTGCCCTTTGGACCCCCACCAGGTCTTCGCCCTGGACCCACTGGGGGCCTCAAGGTGGCCCCCTGCCCCATAAAGTGGCGCCCCCCGTAACCCTGGATCCGCCATACTGTAGACTCCCAAATATACGCGGAAAAAATTATCAAGTAATTTCGCGAGAAGCATTCACTCGCGAATTAAAATTAGTCGCGTTTATTTTTATACAGCTAAAATATATGTCAATGCTCAACAGAGCATTCGCGAATTTTTGTTCTTGCGATTTATATATATATAATGTCAAAAAATGAATGAAGAAATCGACACAGTTGTTAAATAATTTAAAGATATAAACACCATATACAGGTAATTATGGAACAATGCTACAATAAATGGGGAAGTTGACGATGGAGAAGCTGAAGTTATATCCATTTTGTCATAAAGTTGAATTGTTAGTCTGCCGGTAACATTACATATCTTCAATAGAATATTCTAAGTGCAATGCAAATGTGGAAGACTATGTGTTGTCTTATTTCGTGTTCACTGGGATATATCGAATCGGCATGAGAATGAAAATGATTATTGTTAATAGATAAAACGTTGACGATGTATCTAAATTTCGAGTTGAAGGCCACAGCAAGAGATTTTTTTCTTCTCGTGTAGAAGCTTTTAAATCATTTCTGCCTCGGAAGAATATGAAAAGGTCATCTAATGAAGGAGCGCAATTCGTACCCTTGGGAATTCCAACATACTGTTGGTAGACCTGATCACCAAAGACTACGAAGATATCGTCAATGAGGAACTCCAGCATCTGTTTGATATCAACTTCAGAATACTTGTGCGTAGAATCAGAGTAGTGTTTAACAAAGTATCAAAACGTCCTCACTTGAATGTCACGGCAAGAATTTTATTCTTTTCATATATAGGGTTTTGAATGAATTATGTTTCATACAAGCACAAAAACAGAATGAGGGAACACAATTTATGCCCATGGGAGTTCCAAAGTTTACATATTGACGTTGTCAATGAAGAAATTCTATCAATTTTTTTTAAATATCAATTTCAGAGTACTTATGCGTAGATTCAGTATGTTGTTGTTGTTGTTTTTTTTTTTGGATGAGTGATCACAAAATATGAATATGAGTTCCATTTTAATTAAAGAAACAGATACCTATGATTTCAAAAAGCCTAGTATATAATTTATCATGATGCATGTACGTAGTACGTGTATAAAAGTTGAAAAGTACGTTTTAATGCTGTCGATTTTAAGAAAAAGTTTTATCACTTCAAATTTACTATAAACGTTCCTTGAAAGTTTTGAGAATCCATCCAATTCTTGCATATGTTGTGGCACGGTACGCCTCAAGTTTCCCCTTCAAAGAAGTTCCTGAGAAGTAAAGATAAGGGCTTATATCGGTACTGGATCGTAGTGCAATTTGTGTCTTGGTATGGATTTATGAGAAGTTTTAGAATACACTATATATCACAGTCAATTATATCGCTTGAGTTCGAATTTACTACATGTATAACTCTTTAATAGTAAATTCGAACCCAAGCAATATAATTGCTGGCGCGGTATATAGATACGACAATGTAACTCATATTGCAAATATGGAATTAAAATGAACCTTACAATGACTATGCTAACGTTGTTGCAAGCTTTGTCAACTGGAACCATACAGTATATATACATAGGTGGATCCAGGATTTGTGAAGGGGGAGGGGGGGGGGGTGTCAAACACTTAATCCTTCAGCCACTTTCCACAATCACCCCCCCCCCCCCCCCCTTATTTACACCTTTTTGCTTGTGTACATAACATCAAGTCCTGAACATGTATCAGCCTACTTGTTACTCAGATCTGATTTTGAATTTTAAAAAAACTTATTTAAAGATTATTTTCAATAGGTCAGGGTTCTGGGGCCGCACAGGCCCCCAGAAGCTTTGCGGTAAATGGTGCAATCTCCAGCATTCTGAGCATTTCATGGCACTTCTTTTTCACTTTAAAATTGTCAGCTTCTTAAACAAAACTTTTAAGTTACACATATACTTCTTAAGAATTCTAAAGTGATACGTGTAGCTGACGAAAATATCGTAAATATAAATCGGTGTTTCGTCTTATTTATCGTAGAATTAAATGATATACTGGTTTTGATAAATTTGAATTATGCAATTAGATGTAAGTATCCACGTCCTTTCATATCATTTTGACCCAAAGTATCGTTAAAATTGAATTATTAATCCGTAAAAAAGGTGGGTGGGTGGGTCTGGATCCCTTCCCCTCTGGATGCGCTCTCATATTCCTTGTGTAACTGATCTAGATGTCAAGGTATCCTTAATTCTTCATGTATTTAGCTCAACCTATGTTGTTTTTTTAGTACAAACCGACAATATTTACCAGGGGGTGGATCCAGGAATTGCGGTTACAATGGGGCGCAACTTTATGAGGCAGGGGGTCTAGGGCCGCCTTGAGGCTCCCAGTGGGGCCAGAGCGAAGCCCTGGTGAAGGCCCAGGGGGTGAAGCCCCCGTAAGTTCCTGATTTTACAGATTTTATAGGGCTTGAAATATGTCTCTTATTTAGTTATTTGTACTATTTTCTATCATTATTAAAAATGTGAAATTAATACAATGACGCAAATTTTAAGGGTTTTTTGAAGAAAAAAACCTCCCAACAAATAATCGCTTTTGTCATTTATTTCTCTAGGAGTGGAAGAAATTAAATTGCATCTTAAATTATCGTTTAGTACATTTTTCTAAACAAGAGACCACGATTTACCTTAAGTTTGAAAATTTTAGTGGGGTTGGGGGGGGGGGGGGGACTTAAATATTAGCAGTCAAAATTAGATTCAGATCAGGTGAGCTAAAATGGGTGTGGCTCATAATGTCGCAAAATCATCATGCAAAATAATTGTAACGAAATATTTTTACTTGTTTCAAAAATTTTTGTAATTTCACTTAAAAAAGAAAGCACATTTTCAATAATTGCACGCGTGACGTTTTACGACAAATAAGCACAGCATGTATCCGGAAGTCGCACGTGGGACGATCTCGTGGCATTGTTTGTTGACGCCATATTGACCTATCAGTGGGCTGTGGGAGAAGGGGATACTGACTTGAATGGGCGTATAACCGATCATGAGCGATGAGGACAGAGATATAGAGATAGAAAGTGATGTATGTTTCTCGCAACCATTTTCAAATGCTATATATATATTATTTTAACCATGTTTTTGATAAAGCTCAACTATATATTCTAGGTCAATATATGAGTCTCGTTTTCGTTTCGAATTTAGGAAGAAGACGACGAACTTGGGGGGTCAATTAACTCTGATGGAACTGCTACACAGTTTATGAGCCAGGTAGGACAGACATATGGATTTCCTTATTTTGTTTCATGTGCAAATTTTATTATGAAGGAATTGAACGCTATTTTTAGGGCTTGGTTTGCACGGTAGCCATGTTGCAGAATGCGCATGTCTTGATGTTTGTTGGCAAACACGAAACACGTGACACTCGCACAGAGTTCACTAACCAACTGGTCATGATATCTTTGCAAATGTGCCAAATACATTTAATCGTAAATGCATGCAGTGTGGAGTCTGATAAACTCCAGTTGATCATCTAAACCAATTAGAGCTGTCTCTATTTTCTGACAGAAACTATTTACATTCGTTATCTCCAGGTCCAGCACAATCTACATAGCTATATAAAGGTATTTGAAATATCTATAATTAGCAATATTGCTTTATTAAGCAATATAGTTTTATAAAGCTATTTGAAATAGCTTGATTAAGCTAGTTTAGATTGAATTTCTTAAGTACAATGGCATAGCCTAAAAGTTGCACGATATTGAAAGTGTTTATACTTTGAGCTAACCACAATACTGTTCAAAGTAGAGTTTTAATATAAAATACTACATTTTAAGAATTTTCCTAAAAAGAGAATTTCATTTGTGTTGTTAACTGTCCACTACCCTGTGTGCATTGAAGCATAGATAAGTATGATAACTTCAGTCTGAGAATTTAACTTTTTGAATGGCATAGAAAATAGGTCTATATCTTTTTGATGTGGCATAGACCTATGGCATTTGGCATAGACCTGACCAAAAGTTGACGACAAAAATAACATACATAGAGTTAACAAACTTCATGTTTTTTATTCAACTTCGTACTCCATTTCCAATTCTACATTTAATCTATTTATATTGTCCTTTTTTTCTTTTGCTCATCATAATCATAATCACTGTCCAGAAAATAAATGTGGAATCATATACACACTGTTTGAATTTCACGTCAAAACCACCGCGGTGGCCGAGAGGTTAGAGCGTTCACCCCACATGCGGAAGGCCAGAGTTTGAATTCCAGCCGTGACAGACCTAAATCGTTAAAACAGGTAGTAACAGTTCCATCGCCAAACGCTCAGCATTAGGTGTGAATGTCACGGGTCCTTGGAGATGACCTTAAAAACGGATATTCCTTGTCACAGTAGGTGTGGCACGCTAAAGAACCCTTACTCCTTTAAGCAAGATACAATCAATCAATCAATCAAAATTATTTTTTCTAAGTCGAACGTATATTATTTTGTTTTGACATTCTTGCAATACTTGAATATTTAGGAAATAAAGAAAAAATAGGATAACTTTAGTTATATTGTTGAGGAAAATTCTAATTTGAAAATCGATCCCAATAAAATTCATCAACACAATTTAAAAAAAAATAAAGCATTGACATTTAAAGACATACGAATTGTATGCTGGACAATTTGTCTAGACCACTAGTCATAATCTTCAAATCGCCTAGACGCTTAGGTTGTATACTTAAAAATTAACGGAGGGAAATCCAGGTCACGAAAATAGATTTTGACGACTGTAAGGGAAAATATTTATTTTAAGTTCATTATCTCACACACGTATCATAATTATTCCTTTGTTTCTTAGAATTTGACATAGACAATTTGGGATATCTTATTTGGCATGGCCCGACCTTATTTGGCATGGTAGGCGCGGTCTATCGGTCTACCGTTAAATTCTCAGACTGTAACTTTACAATGTGGAATATGATTGCCATTCCATTATGTAGAATATGATTGCCAGTCCATTATTCTCTTGATCCTCATTGACTTTTATGCTATGCTTCAAAGATTGGATAACTGTTGCTCACAAACTTGATAATTCTAAACATTTGACAATATTGTATCAAAAGTCTTCCTAAGGTACATCATTTAAGTATTTGTTGTATGGAGTACAAGGATGAAATATTTTCATGCACTGAAATTAAATTTTTATGCTTTTAGAAGTTGATTTGATTAAGGATTTAAAATAATTACGTCAAGCTATTTCAAATAGCTTTATAAAGCTGTTTAGCTTAATATAGAGATTGTGCTGAACCTAGTGATGGGCAATCCGACCAAAAACCATATAAATCGATAATCAGTAATATTCGGACACATGTACTTTAAATCGATTATAATTGGAATATAGTCATTGTAATGGTTTTTTTTTCCTTCTTCCTCAAAATAGCATAAGATAATCATTAAACATATGGAAACAACATTTGAATTTTTCTTTGTTCGTTTGGTTGTTGTTGTTTTTTTTTCACAGCTAAACGTGGTTAATAAATCAGAATTTCATCAATTTATCAAGCAATGGAAGTTAATTATAATCACAACGTCTCAAAGTGATAGACTCCTTTATCTGACTGTTTCTTGCAATGTCGTTTATGTTGCTGTCCTTCACGTCTCCTGTCATTTTGTTTGCTTGTTTTTTGATCGAATTTGACATCGGCAAAAATAAAATCTGAAGAAAATTGAAATGATTTCCAGGTTTTATTTTTTTTTTTTTTTTTTTGGTCAACGATGTTGGTGACTTTTATTTTGTAATTGATTAAGGGCATCATAGATCTCGGAACGACCGACAATCGATCATCGGTGACTATCGTTTTATCACTAGCTAAACCTGATCATATTTTGTAAACTTTATAATTTTTTTGACTGAGTTATTAACATCAAAATTCTCACTGCTTATATGGTGCATGTTTATTTGTGGTTGGAAAACAAGTTCCACCTCCAAAAATGATACTAAGTATCTTAACTCATTATATCTTATACATTTAGTGTGCTTGTTTACTGAAAAATTGTTCAAGTTAACATAGAAAACGAGATCTCGATAGACATACTAGATATTAAAACTGCGGCAGAATCAAAGACCAAATATTAGTTAATAAGTTTGGTATTGATTTATCTTCATTTAGAAAGATGGAATTGTTCTATTAAAGCCATGACCTAAGGCAGAGTCCATGTTGGATTTTACCAAAAGAAATAAGGATCGGGTTCGATGCAAGCAGTGGCTGATGATATGACGATTTCTTCCTCATCTGAATCATCAGAACTGAATCTTTCCTTTGTCATTTTCAGAAATAGAAGTAAAATTTTTGGAATTTGTTTCCATGGAAAGACTTTTGTCACTGTTATGACAGTGTTCAATCTCAGCTCCAGTCTCTTGTTGATTTTTCATCTGGTCACTTGTCAGTACACATGGAGTCCTGTGTGTTCTTGAATTCAAGTAAATTACATGTATCTAGAACATGAAGGACCATGTATCAAAACAATGCCAGGATATTGTAAATATGCATTCCAGTTGTTATAAAATCTGAACCATAATGGTTGGACCTTTAATTTCTGGAGTTGACTTCAAATCTTGATTTCTCGGAAGTTTTATCAAGGTCCTTTGGACTTCCAAGTTATCAAGAGTCACCTATACATGGTTTGTCTATCTAACTTCTCCCACAGTCCTTCTTAATTTACAGTGTTGTATTGTTATATATAGATATGCAAGGATTTTGATTTTCTTAGGAAAAAATTCAGGTTTTTGGACTTGATCAGTTTTGAGGAAATATTTCACAAAGATTATGTTGCAGGTGGCTCTGATACTATTTGCGTTAAATTCTACAAGTTTTGACATTTTGGCCAGGTTGCTAATCAAGGCCATAGAAAACAAACACTTTAATTTATTAATACACCCTACAAACAGGCTAGTGATGGGCATAGTATGTACCATTTCTGGTACTTTTGTGTACATTTTAAAATAGTATTAAGTTGTGAAAATACTCAACTAAACCTGCTATATATTGCTAAGGTGACAACAGATATATGCTAGTTTTAGCACTACAGTAACTGTTGATTTCAACAACCGTACAACATTCAGTATTCATTTCACTAAGTAGTTTGATCATTTTTCTTATCCATTCTTAGTATAGAGAGTACAGGTGCTTTTACTGGGCCATAAAAGCCCACACTATATATATGTCCAAAGACAACTTTCAACTCAATTGTGATGTCACATTTGCTTACATGCTATTGCCTGGTTTAGATTTCCAAAACTCTAATATTGGGAAATATGCACTCCCTGGGTTGTTACTCAAAAGAAGACCTCTCTTAAGTTTTGTCTGCTTAATTGACTGCACAACAACCTTGGGCAGACATGTTTCCTGGTATTTATAATTATCATTTTTTTGTTGTAAGATTGGAGTGAAAAAAAATGCATTTAAAACCAACTTTGTTGCACCCAAAGGTAATAAATAGGGCACATATTTAAAACAAAGACCTGTTTTAAAAAAATTATCAGTATATTAGATTTCATTTTGGGGATAGAAAAGCCCAAAAATTACATAGTTGTCGATTATCTTGTGTGTATGTTTTCTCTGGGTCTGGTCAAATAATTTCCACGTACACACGATGCTTGTAATACATAATCAAAAGGATGAGAAACCGTATCCTATGACGATTGTATAATTTTAACATCACTGCGTGATTTATTACATGTACAGGGTTGATTCAGAAATATTTTACATCATTATATAATATATTGCCATATCCTACTACAGTATAATACATGTAATGGGATCACACAGCCAATAGATTTAAATTTCTCCATGAAGAATTAAAGCCTAAATGTTTTACTTAATTTCTAAATTCTCATATAAGAACCAAATGTCTGTACGAATACACAGGACACATGTTCTAGCAATTTGAAATTGGAGAAAACAGTAAACACTGTTACCCATTTGTACATGTTTACATGCAATCATTTAAGATGGGTGCTTTGTGTTGATTTAGGCTGAAAAACGGGCTCATCACAATGCATTGGAGAGGAAGCGTCGGGATCACATCAAAGACAGCTTTCACAGTCTCAGGGACTCAGTGCCATCACTACAAGGGGAAAAGGTAAATGTTCAAACCTGAGAATTCGCTGTCATTGTTTGTGTCGCCAGCAGAACACAGTGCACTTTCTGGCATCTGTTCATCCATCTATGATCTGATGGAGTCGCACTTTCACAGTAATACGATTGCAGATGACATGGGGGTTGGGGTAATACATGTTTTATAACTAGTAATAATGATGCTGTATGTATTTTAATTACTGCTTGATTGTATTTGGGGGATATGAATGCAATGGAAACACAAGGTAATCATAAAAGAAAATATTTTGTAATAAGGCCTTAAATAAGAATTGCTGTTTCCGCTAACCTGACCAATCCTGAATATCCCCCCTACCCAAAATTTGATTTTAACATATTGTTCAAGAGATCATTGAAGAAACTTTTTTCTTGCACCTATAATCAGAGATTAGGGATCATGCAGTTTTTTGTTTGTGTACAAAAATGTTAACCTTGGCCATAATTTTTGAATGGAGATGTGACTTTCATATGTGTATTCCTTGTGACAAGATCTTTTTCTTGGTATTAGAATTTTTGACCTCATGACCTTGGAGAATTTCACCTACTTTTCAAAAACTTATAAATGCTTAGTGATAAGACTTTCATATTTCTTATACATGTGTGTTCCTTGTGACAAGACCTTTCTTTTAGTACCAAAATGTTTGACCTTGAAGTTTGACCTGCTTTTAATACACTTTAACCTTGACCATAACTCTTTTGAATGCTTAGTGATGGGGCTTTCATAATTCACTTGTGAATTCCTTGTAACAAGATCTTTCTGTTGGTTCCTATATTACTTAATTGGCATACTGGGACAAAGGTTCTTCACAAACACAACTTGTTAATTTTAAATATTTGGAGTTTGCACTTGTAATGACTTTGTGGGTAATTTATATCAAAGCATGTTTTATTTAAAAATTGCATAATTAGTGAAAATGAGCCCCTCATCTTAGTTATATTGATATACCAGCAACTTAATTGGAGATTGTGATCAAAGTGTTTCTTTTAATAGTACATTTTCAAAATAAAGTTCAAGGAAATAATCAATTTCCTTGCAATCTACCTTAATTTTGACTTGGATGTTAACAGAAACACAAAATTTATTTTCAAGTTGAAAGACCTCTGTGCATGTCATAGTGCCTATATTTAGAAATTTCAGGTTTGTTGGAGACATGGCATGGGAGAATGTAGATATTCTTACAGTGTACAGACTGTGTTCTAGAATGGTTATAAGTATATGAAGTTGCCGTTTTAAACAAACTATAGAAAGTAGTGTTGATTGATTAGTGTCAGATGGGACCAAGTCTTGCATATGAGAGCTCATAAAATGATTATATAGTATATACTAGATTAATGTAGCAGTCATATTGCCTGTACAAGGACAAAACTCAAAAATATTTTGTCCCATTTTAGGGGAGTCTATCCATAATGAATATTGTTTGAACAAATATAGATATTGTTAAATAAAAATGAAAAATTATGTACAGTTTATTAGTTAGATATTGGGGTCCAAGTATATTGTCAACTTGTGCTTACCTAGATTTTCATGATTTGTTTGCCCTTGATAAAAAAAAATTGAATCAGGAGGCCCATGGGCCACAACACTCACCTGAATCACCTTGTTCATACATTCTCATACTTTAACCCTTTCTTGCAGCCCCACTCCAGTGGCGCCAGGACCATGGTATGAACAAAGTTGAATCTACACTACGTGCATTCTCACTTACCAGAGTCTCGGTCTACCTTTACCCTCCGTCAACCCTCTGGAACAGTCTTATCATTGTTAGGAAGGCAAGGAAAACCATGTTAAATTTATACAAATTGCTCAACCTTGTGACCGAGTGAAAATTTCTCTGTTAAACAGAAATGCATCTATGACATCATAATACACTTCATTGATATGCAAAATGAACCATTTCAAGGATCTGCGTAATAAGACTAACACCAATGGAAGAACTTTAAAGCAGACAATATTTTTGTGGACAGCTTCTTTTGTGGTGAGATTATTGAGATTACAAACTGAACATGCCTAATTAGCAAAGAACGTGGCTCTGGATTTGGAAGATTTTGTTGCGCTGTATTTGATGGATCCTTTAGTTTCTATCTACTGCGCATGTCAAATGGATTGATCGAGAGGGTCAGAGGAGGGTAAATGTAGACCAAATTTGTGAGAATGCACTACATGAGGATGCTTACAATTTAATTTGACAAACTGAACGTTGTTCTTGAATTTAAAAAAAAAAACTCTAGATGCTTGTATGTAAATTTTACAAGCTTATTTTTTCACTACATTTTATACTTGGAGACAAATTATATAAACTGATAGATTTTGTGAAGATTATTTTTAAAGAGATTTTGTATTCTTTTATAAAACTTTAAACACCAATTATGGCCCCCATCTAATTCTTGGACTCTGGGCTCATGGTTTGAACAAACTTGAATTTACACTACATGAGGATATTTACTGTTTGGAGTAATTTCATGATGTCGTGTTTCTAAACCGGGATTAATATATAAATCCTTCATTAGTATGAGTGTGGGATAGGGAAATTCCACTGAGGGGACAAGATTCGCAGTCTAGGATGAGGCTTTGCCGAGTCTTAGACTGTGAATCTTGTCCCCTCGGTAGAATTTCCCCATCTCACACGACTATATAATGAAGAATTATTTTTTTCACATTTTACCTACTGTTTAGTGCATAAATTTAAGAGCTTTGAGAAAATTTTAAATTATCAAAATCCTCATTTGATCTTCAATTATGCAAAAACTAATTAGATACTAAGGCAGAAAGAGCATACCCAGAAATGGTTTACACTTTAAGTGTAATTTACTGTGTAAACTAAAAAAACCCAAGGTTGTCCACCAGAAAACTATACTACATTAAGATTTAAAGGCATAGGGTCTAAGATATTGGTAAAATTTTGCATGTTCCAAAAAGGTGGCGAAATTGTTTTACTTCACCGTGTAACGTAAATTTTCACTGTGTAACGTAAATCATAGAAAATAATCAAATGACATCGCAGCAGTGTGAGACAGAAAACATGGCTGTATCACATAGGTAAAGTTGATCTCACACTGGTGATAATGTGAGAATACCCAGTTAAAGTTTCTCATTTATGCTGAAACAGATTTTATGATTATCTCTTTTGCACATTCTGTCTGATTATACAGTCAAACCTCATTATCTGGAACTCATTGGGATAGAGAAAAAAATTTGAGGTATATGAGGGTTCAAGATGTTTAGGTTAAAATGTATTTAAAGAAAATGTAGTTGCGACTTCCAACAACTTCAACATTCCAAGGTATTTGAGATAATCGCTTTTCGAGATACCAAAGTTCAACTGCAAAATATCATTGACATTTCATGACGTGGACAGTCAAAGCTGCAGGGGGTACCATAGTAATTCTTTTGATTATGATATGGTTTTACTTGTGACATGCAATTTGATTGGATCATTTGACTTTTATCAACATTCCCTTTATTGTATAAAGTCCCGCTATATGACGTCACAATATGTTTGGCTGTTCTGTTTCCATTTTGTTGCTACAGCGGTATTGGTTCACGTAATATAAAAGTAAAATTTTATTTAGAATTACTCATCAAATAATATCAAACATGATTTACTAGATTAAACTAGAAGGAATGAAAGTAATTTCTCCTCATTTTATACGATATTTAAAGTAAGTTGGTACAGTTTACACTATTTCATAAACTGCTTTGTAAAAATTTGGAAGATTTTCATTCCTTAAATAATATTGCACATGGGATGAGTACAACACACTGGTAATGAAGGACTTGTGTTGAGATGCACACCTTGGCTGTTTTTCACTATGTGGACATTACACTGACAGTCCGACATGTCATGATATGCAAATATCAGTTAATGCCTCTGTATGTAGCAGATTGATTTTTTTAAGAATATGGCTGATACAAGGATTATATACATTTTTATTCCCCTACCGGTTTGTAAAATCAATAGGGACTATAGGTGTCTTCTCCTATTTCATTGTTCGTCAGTCAGTCTATCTTGTTGGTTTTCAGATTTTTTTTCCATTATGCCTGCTAGGATTCATTTGAATCATGCAGTTTAGTTTTAGAGTGGCAAATTATATATCAAGTTCATAGCGTTTGATGGACAGGTGTAAAAGAATGTAATTTTTATATTGTTACGTTTTATATTCATTGGGATCGTGTTCCAATGGAAAGGCTGTAAAAGTAGGACATCTGAATAGAGGCAGATGAGGGAACTTGGTTGCTGATTGTGTAAATAATCACTTCATTAATTTAACATTTCAAGCTCAGTAATCATCAATGAAAATATATTAAATCAGTTAATCATGTGAGTATTTTTTCTGTTGTTGGTGAGTGAAGCCTTTAGTCAGCAGTACTCAATTTACTGCATTACTGCAACTGAAATTGTTGGTATTTGAAATTGGCCTGGGGGGGATGTGTGTGAAGTGACCTGTGAACAAGAGAATAAGGTCATTGTTTAGGTTTGTGCTCATCTTGTGGTATGTGTGAAGAACAACCAACACTAACTGATGTGACATCTTGAGATGCTATGCTTGACTAATAGTTTGATAATTATAGGCTTAATTTAGTGATGCAGTTAAGAACAGCATTTTGGTCTGCTCCCAGTTTTAGATCAAGTGTAATACAAACCAGACTTGCTCATATGACACATCTCAGACAGCAATAGAACTTTTCTCTGCTTTTTACATTCATATGTAAAACTTTAGACCAAATCTTGATCTTGTTACCTGGAACCTACAATAAATGAAGGTACCCTGTGGTTACCTCTACAAAGTCCCCACCCTGGCCCCAGGAGTCAAGGTTCAAACAAACTTTAAATATTGAATTCAAGCTTTTCTGGCATAGTGGTTATTGAGAGGACCTGACCCAATTTTTCACTATTTCCTTAATTATACAGTATTCCTATGGATGGAATCTGGCATTCATTTCAACAAAATGAAATACTCTTAATGCAAAGATACTTGGTGCCAAATTAAGTTGAAAGTGATCAAGTAGGTCTGAAGATGCCTAAAATGTGAAAAGTATACAGATGACAGACGACAAATAGACTATGATCAGACATGCTCACAAATTTTCAGTTCTGGTGAACTAAAACTTACAAATTTCACCTATATTTTTGTATGACAACCTTCTTATATCATTTTGAAATTAAGTAAATAATGGCTATTTGCAACATTTTACCAGGAGATTTATTTTTCGTGTTTATACTTTGGCTTTGTTTCGGAGATAATTGCAGAAATTATGTTTTTCCTATTTAATAACATGAATGTTGCAGCTGTTTGATAATTTTTAGGGGTAATTTTGAATAATCTCTTGGGGATTATTTCTGTTTGCTAATTCTTCAAATTGATCCCAAAGATATGATGCCATTAAACAATAACAAAATATTGTTGTGTATTGACTACCTTCATTCACTTACAGCAATTTTTATACCCCAGAGATCGAAGATTCGGAGGGGGGGGGGGGGGGGGATATTGTTTTAGTCCTGTCTGTCATTCTGTCTGAAACTTTGACCTTGCTAATAACTTTTGAACAGTAAGTGCTAGAGCTTTGATATTTCACATGAGTATTCCTTATGACAAGAGCTTTCCGTGGGTACCAACATTTTTGACCCTTTGACCTTGGAGTTTGACCTACTTTTTGAAAACTTTAACCTTGCTAATAACTTCTGAATAGTAAGTGATAGAGCTTTGATATTTCACATGAGTAGTCCTTGTGACAAGACCTTTGCGTGGGTACCAACATTTTTGACCCTTGACCTTGGAGTTTGACCTACTTTTTGAAAACTTTAACCTTGCTAATAACTTCTGAACAGTAAGTGATGGAGGTTTGATATTTCACATGAGTATTCCTTGTGACAAGACCTTTCTGTTGGTACCTAACCTTTTGACCTTGGACCTACTTTTTAAAAAGAAATTGACATTGGTCATAACTTCTAAATGGTAAATATTAGAGCTTTCATGTTGCACATGAGCTTTTCTTGTGACAAGATCTTTCTACTGGTACCAAGATATCTGTCCTTGTGACCTTGGCCATCTTCAGAATTGGCCATTATCGGGGGCATTTGTGTTTCACAAACACATCTTGTTTCTTACTGTTTTTTTTTATCCCGTGGGGATCCGAGTTAGAATAGGTCCTCAGTACCCCTTGCTTGTTGTAAGAGGCGACTAAATGGGGCGGTCCTTCGGATGAGACCACAAAAACCAAGGTCCTGTGTCACAGCAGGTGTGGCATGATAAAGATCCCTCCCTGCTCAATGGCCCTAAGCGCCGAGCATTGGTCTAAATTTTGCAGCCCTTCACCGACAGTGGTGACGTCTCCATATGAGTGAAATATTCTCGAGAGGGACGTTAAACAATAATCAATCAATCAATCTTACTGGGGTATTTTTAGACTAATTATTTATTTTGTATTGGGTCATTTTTTAAATTGGCCAATTAAGGATAAAGATAAATGGGGAAAATGAAAACATGGACAAACATTTTCTGAGTATGCATAATATGAAAGTAATGAAATTTAGATATGTTGATAAAATGAGGGAATCCATTGAGGATTCAGAAAAAAACATCTTTTATGGCCAAAATTTCATGTAAATTTCTATTTCAATTTCTTTCAGGTATCCAGAGCTCAAATCCTTAAAAAGGCAGCAGATTATATTTCATTTATGAGAAGAAAAAATCATAGTCATCAACAAGATATAGATGATCTCAAAAAACATAATGCTATTCTAGAACAACAAAGTAAGTATATACACAACATAGCGCATTACATTACACACCTCAAAAAATTGGCTCCTATGATTTTAGATCTGCTCAGTTGTGAAATAAAGATTTATGGTTTTTACTTGTCTGGAACTATATGTTATATGAGGTACTGAAGGGCCAAGATGTCCTGTTTTAACGTGTAACATACAAAGACATTGCGAATACACGATGCAGCAGTCATGATAAATATTTCATTCCGGTTATAGTTGCCTAAGATGATGAAACTTCTTGCTAGCATATATAGTTAATTCAATATGCATGGTTCTTGATTTTACAAACATGTGAATAAAGTAAATGTTAATGAAATTGCGTGTAAATGATTATTTGATATCTGCATGAGAATATTCAAATTTTAGTGTCATTTTATTTTAAATCTAAAGTTTAAACCAAGATATTTCAGTAATGGATACTTTTTGGAGTGTTACCGTGGCATTGTTTCTTCTATAATAAAACGATTCTTCCAAGATTCCATTTTCAAAACTGACTTTGAAAGCGAAACACATGGTACAAAATTAACACATATTTTTGTGTGCAGTAATACATGGTTACAGCAAACATGCTTAATATAATGAATAAATGCTTGCAGCAAAGTAATTTACATTCCCCATAGTTGTAAAATGCAGCATTATAAAGTTATTGAATCAGAATTATTTGTCCCCAGCATTTCACTGATGAGTGTGTTTTACTGGATGTATGAACCCTAGTTGTTCCTAGAACACGTATTCCAGCCCTAGAGGTTCTATGGCGACACTTATATTCTGTGTTATCAATGCTAGTTATTATGTATATATATTTGAATCCCTCATTTGAGCTATATAAGGAAATCTTAACAGAAACTCTTTATTACTTGTAGGATTAACGTATTGGGTATCTCTAGATTAAAAAGTTGAAATATCATGAGGTGTCAAAATTCATTCCGTCATGATGAATGATATGGCTATGCGAGGTGAGCTGATCGGTTCAATCTCGAGAAACTGTCTTATGTGGGAGAACCTAGCTGCAAGAAATATAGCCCTCCCTGATTTGAAGAGTCAGAATGTTATGAATCAGGGAGGGCTATTATTTCAGCTAGGAAGAATCCTATCTCATTGCAGTAAAGGGAGAGTAATCTTAACAGTGAAATTTCATGTCTGGAGCCCAACAGGGGTGGCTGAACTTCAGTTTGAATTGATATTTCTGTCCTAATTTTCACTTTGTAATTTATTTATGTTTTTGCAGTTCGAGCTTTAGAGAAAGCTAAAAGCACAGGGCAGTTTGCAGTGTCATCAGCTGTCAATGCACAAGCAGGAGCTTTTGAGGAATCAGAATCTGAAAGCTCAATCGATGGGGATATAAGTCATGGACGTCGGAAAAAGTTAAAAACGTCAGATTAACGTCTGGAAATTCTTAGTCGGCAGCGTACAAAAGATTTGTGAATAACGATCTGTCATATGCCACAACAGTGCATCATTTCTAGATGTCATAGCGTATTGGTGCATGTGTGTGATTGAAAATTGTTAATATATCATCCCATGTTACGTCATTTCACTAGGGATCTGGGAAGAAGTACCATTGGAAACATTTCACATTACAGTGACTGAATAAAATTTTATTTTAAGAAATGTCATGAACAGACAGGTTTCCTAGGTACACCTTCGGAGACTTTCAGTAGATTCCTTATTTTACGAGAGTTTATCATGAAAAATGACTCGTAGATGTCAAATTGCGAGAACATGAAATCGCAGGTGGACTGATTATCAAGAATTTTTACATTTATTTCACAATATGAAAAAAAATCGAGTAATTTAATTTCGAAAGGGTTCTTCCCACTAATATTTAGGAATCTAAAGTGAATGGGAGAAATATTTGTATATAAGAAAACTGTTTTGTTTTATACAGTAATACAAAGATATATATGTTGAAGTAGGTTTTTCATTGTTTTAAGGTCATATAATCAATATATATATCTATTTGTTTCTTGGTTATTTTACTCCAGGTTTTATTTTGTGTGAACTTTTCAGGGTTTTGGAAAGTTAACTGCATCGTAATCTGGTTCAGTTTTACATACAACAAAACAGTACAACCAGCATAGTAATGCTACAAAGGAAATAGGCCAGCTAATTTCAGTAAGGAGAGAGTTAGCAGTTTGTACTTTAATCCCACCTAGGATTTTTTTTTTGTATTCACTGTGAAGGGTTCCCAGGAGAACAGGGATACAACTGAAATAGTAGCTAGTACTTTAAACGTGGCCTCCACTGAAATCCATCTTAATTCTATGAATGCTGACAGAGTGTTGTTTACATGTTATACAAGTTTACATACATTTTCATTTTATGTCTGTTATCAATTCATCATTGTTTAATGTCATGTGTAGCAATAAATATTGATTCGTACTGGCATGGATCTGTTTGATTTTTGGAGATTTTCCTCTTGAAATTCAAATTTACTTCATGTACAATGAACCTTGCTCAAAACTGGACATGTTTCATACCAATCAAATTAAAACAAGATCTTCTCTTGTCATTATTGAACTTTCAACATTTTCAAAAACTGCATGACCAATTTTAACCAAACTTTAAGCATTTTTGGGTATTAAAAGGGGATTCAAGTTAGTTCTGTTGTAAAGGAAAGGAGGAAATCTATGGGTGAACCAGGAATCGAACACAGGACCCCTGCATTAGAATAGTTAGGTGCTCTAACCAGGCCAATATCCACGGTCCGTATAGCCTTAACTACTACACTCCTCATGTCTTCACCCTCAAAGACACACAACCCAGATTCCTTTTGCCCCATCCTGCAGTGGTCAACAGCACCAACTGTTGTATAAGGGAAGAGAAAATCTATGGCTCATATGGACCAGGAATCGAACTGGGACTCCTGCATTACCAATCGGGTACTCTAACCACTGAACTAAGCATGCCGATATTCATGGTCCATATCCTTTCAACAGCCGTAGCATATAAATGCATAATGACCAAAAACAGATTGTGGGCCCCGGAGGAGGATGATATAACATATTTGTCATAGTTCGGAAGGGGAAGTTGTATTCTATTGGTTGTAAAAATTTCAAAGGTCTGTTTTTATTCTGTCCCATTCTATTGATCTTTAAATGCGAGACAAGCAGAGGAATTTCATGAAAGCATTTTCTGGATTTACATACCCTTCAAAATTAGACTGGTATAGGTTCCGCTTAATAGGCATACACACAATCCAGGTGGCAAGAGAAAACTTGATAGGTGACAAAAGAAAGGGGAGGATGAAAGGTGAAAAAAATCACATCCTAAAAGAAAAGGGGTCTTTTTCACGCACACTTCTTTTGGGAGCACCAGAGGACCGATCCCAATGTTCATTCTGTAGGACATTAAACACCTTTCCTTGATGCAGAGTATGTATTGATCAGTGGTTATATATTTTTTCTGCCTGCTCCTTCAGCGGAACATTCTTCACGTCGAAAAGATATAGCCCAAACTACCTCACACCTCCCTCCTTTAATTCGTCATTCTCTCTCAAACACGTACAAACCAAATTCTTTTCACCCCTGGCAGGACAACCTGCAGTGCAGGGATGGTCAACAGCACCAATTGTAGTATAGGAGAGTGAGAAAATCTATGGCTGGACCAGGAATCAAACCCAGGACCCCTGCATTACTAGTCAGGTGCTCTAACCACTGAGCTACCCAGGCTGATATCCACAGTATATATAGCCCCAACTACTACACCTCAAATAAAAGACCACATTACCTCTTAAAAAGGGAAGTGAAATAATGTGGTGGGCCACAGTATAGGTTCTGTTTTACCACAAGATATGAAATTGTCCATTTGATGTATAAGCATCCTCAGGTATTTAAGATTTAACTTGTTCATTCTATGGCCCTTTTCCTACAGTGATTTTACCATATTCTGAAGCACTTCGGTATGCCCTGTAACTGTAGATTAGAAATATGCCTTGAAGGTTTCAACTTATGGAATTAATGTAATTTCTACTAATTTTATGATATAATTTTAAAACGCATTCATAATTTATAAAACTGTAGAAGTGCCAATTTACTTTATATCACATAAATTGAGTTGAAATTGCTTTCATTCTATATAATTCCGGGTCTGTTTAGAAAAACATTTGATTAATAATTATTAAGAAACGAGAAACATTTTAAAAACGTATGTGGCAATATCGAAAAAGACCAACTTTTGTCCAGTTTGACCCTTGTATCTCATAATTGATGAGACATCTACTTCTTAAAGGGATTGCGATTGATTCACGATTTTCCACAAAATTTTCTTTTTCACTTTTAATGATCAAAATCTACTGTCTAATGTGTTTAAAAATTTCACATAAAAATTAAGGTTATACATTATCACAGAAGCTCATTTTAGAGAGTATTATTTGTTTTGTAAACAAAGATTGCGGTATGTTACTGTTTACAAAATTTTCAAAAGAAATGGATATTGATCCAAGTTTATCATTTCTTTCACATTTCAAGCATTTTGGGGTAAAATATGTCATCTAAAAGTTAAAATTTGAGACTATGCAAAATTGAATTGCTTTATATTACAAAATCAATATTTCACTTGTTTGTTTGTTTACATAAAAAGACTCGAGTCTTAGTTTACATAACACAGATTTAAGGTTAAAATATTGCTTTTATTCTTGCATTCAGAAGAAACTGAAAAATATTTTTATCAAAAATCGTGAACCAGTCCCTTTAAGTAGTACCAGTGTTTGACATATTTCAAGCAAATTAATTTTAAGATACCAAGCAGAAAAGATCTTACTATGTTCAGTTTGACCTTGTGACCTGAAAAACAATAGAGGTACACTCTCTAGGGACAACCACTGTACCAAGTTACTGGCACCGTCAAGCATAGGATTGTTTTGATACTGAGCAGACGAGACTTAGAGAGTAAATATAGCCATAACATTCCAGGCTTCGGGGCCACCAACACAGATTTTCTCAAATCTGAGATTTCTCACAAAAATTGAGTTTTACTCACCCAACTGTGCCACCAAATGAATATTTTCTCAAACTCGGATATGTTTTTTAGTCTTTTCTCACATTTGATAATTTTCTAAAATTCATGCGCCACCAAAATATTTTTGAACTCAGCTCAAATCTCAACTTGCGCGAGAAAGTTTGGTGGCGTCGCATTTTAGCAAAATTTCTGCCGAGGTGAAAAACGTGAATTTGAGTCCGAGTTTGAGATTTTGATGAGTTGGTGGCCACAAAGCCTAGTTCACTGTATAAACTCAGTAGATTCTACAGATTGCATAAACCGACTGGACTGTAGATTCTACAGAATATATAAACTGATTGTAGATTCTACAGATTATATAAACTGACTGTGTAGATTCTACAAACTGACTGGACTGTAGATTCTATAAACTGACTGGACTGTAGATTCTACAGATTGTAGAAACTGACTGGACTGTAAATTCTACAGATTGTATAACCTGACTGTGTAGATTCCACAGATTATATAAATTGACTGGATTGAGTATATTCTACAGATTATATAAACTGACTGGACTGTAGATTCTACAGATTGTATAAATTGATTGGACTGTAGGTTGTATAAACTGACTGGACTGTAGGTTGTATAAACTTACTGGACTGTAGATTGTATAAACTGACTGTAGATTGTACAGATTATATAAACTGACTGTGTGGTCTACAGATTGTATAAACTGACTAGACTAGATTCTACAGATTATATAAACTGACTGTGTGGTCTACAGATTGTATAAACTGACTAGACTGTAGATTCTACAGATTATATAAACTGACTGGACTGTAGATTGTACAGATTATATAAACTGACTGGACTGTAGATTGTACAGATTATATAAACTGACTGTGTAGATTCTACATATTATATAAACTGACTGTGTAGATTCTACATATTATATAAACTGACTGGACTGTAGATTCTACAGATTATATAAACTGACTGGATTGAGTATATTCTACAGATTATATAAACTGACTGTGTAGATTCTACAGATTATATAAACTGACTGGACTGAGTATATAATTTTGCACACTGAAATGATAACAGAAGCCTGAAGGATTGATTTGTATTTTGGTTCTGGTTTACAAAGAGATAGGAATAAAATGACATCAATTCACGACATGTTTACACACTTATGGCACTAATAACCTACAACACATTCTGATAGTAATCCAGGGCAAAAATGAAATGATGCCATGGAAAGTTCGTCTTCTATCATGGTGTAATGAGCAAATGATGGCAAGCTCCTTCAATGTGGCAGAGGAGGGGTACCAGTACGAAATGCACTACTATGGTGCTCCTGAACAGAGATGAGAAGAATATTGCCATGAAATACATTGTACAATGTCTGTCGATAAACTGCAAGTAATATACTTGCATACCTAACAATTACAACAATGCTCTTATAGTATGAGAGAAATCTCCTTGTACAGCCTACATAAAGGGAGAGTACTCGTATTGTACCAGGATCTCTATGAATTAAAAAAAAAAAAAAAAGATGGTTAAAAATTTTTTCTTACAGTAATGAAATAAACTCACAAATTAGAGTTCACTCTTAATCATGATACATCAAACATCATTATTCCTGTGCAGGACACAAAACTTCTATCATAGCTCTTTGATTTTTTTATTTTCTTTCGATCCACGCTACTAAAAAAGTCAGTTTACACTTGTATGTATCATATCCATTTGCAATGTGTTAGGCCTTATTTTAGCAATGTTACATTACAGTTCTTATTGTTTTGTAAATTAACTTAAAACCTGCTTCAATGAACAAAATGTCAAACAATATTCTCACAATCTTGATAAAAAAGAAAACAATATAATACCAACTTATCAAGTGTATAATGATGCAATATTTTAATAAGTACAAATAAGTAAAAAAAAAAAAATAAATAAAAATGCTCTAATCTTAAGGTCACATTCACCATTGATCTGGTAAATTGATACAAAAATTCAGAAAATATTTCAAAATCAACAATGAAGAAATAAATCATATATTGGCTAGGTATCATCTAAAGATTACTTTCTTGTCAAATATCGAAGTGCAACAACCCAGATCTTCAAAATAAGTACAGCCCCTCTTCACATGCTTTGTTACATGCACACACATGCGGGTACCACAACAATAATGTTCCCTGTTCACTGACCAATCGCAAATGTACAACTGTGCTGGAAGGATATTAAAAGCTGGGCTTCTTTACGACATGGACGGTACTGGTAGCTTGTTGAAGAAGAGTGTGGCATGGGTGAAAGCCTCTAGTCCTATATTGAATACTGGATGGGTGGGTTTCTGTTCAATAGAAGATATACATATTTATAAGCAATGACTTTGCCACAATCAAGAATTGATCTCTACATTTTGGTGATCATGGCTGGTGAATAATTCTTCAGGTCTCTTTTGTTTTGTTGGTAAATTAATCCAAGCCTAATGACTGAAATAATTTTTTTTTGACTGAAAGATTTAGTTTATAACAAAATGATAAGATGGCAGGGTAGTTTCTAATAGTTAAATCAATGAAGAAACTTTTACTATATTCTTTAAGACCTCTGCTTTTTCTGTTAGTGATGAACCAGCTCCCAGTATTCACTATCTGCTTGTTTGTCCTCTAATTTATATTAAGGCAAGAGACCCATGGGCCACATCTGTCACCTGAGCCACCTTGGCCTGCCATTGTTCAAGGTCAATCACCAATGTATAACAAGGTCTTGCCATAAAGAATCTATACAAAAAATATGAAAGACCTACCTTAAATAGTTCAGGAGATGGTAAATAGGTAAGTTTTTTAAAAGTAGGTCAAACTCTTAGGTCAAAAGATAAAACACACCATTGTGTCACGAGGTTTTGCCATAAAGAATCTATATAAACAAGAGGCCCAAGGGCCTAGAATCGCTCTTCTGATAAATTGTACAACCCCACCATTTTTATTCTCAGCCTCTTAGTATTCTAAATCTTTAGTTAAATCCTAAGAATTCAAAAAAAGTAGGTCAATGTGACCTACTTTTTGGTTTACACATTTTGAGAACCCAAGAAATATCAACTGACAAAGTTTGATGATTTTAAGCCATTTAGTATCTGAATATTGAAATATAGCTGTCAAATTCCAATCGTAGGTCATGGTGACCTACTTTTTGGTCAGCGAACTCCGAACATGCAAGACCCATCAACTGACAAAGTTTGATGACTGTAGGTCAAATAGTATCTGAAATATATAAATATAACCGTCAAATTCCAAAAGTAGGTCAAGGTGACCTACTTTTTCGTCAACACCCTTCAAACATGCAAGACCCAACAACTGACAAAGTTTGATGACTGTAGGTCAAATAGTATCTGAATTATGTAAATATAGCCATCCAATTCCAAAAGTAGGTCAAGCTGACCTACTTTTTAGTCAACACCCTTTCGAACATGCAAGACCCATCAACTGACAAAGTTTGATGACTGTAGGTCAAATAGTATCTGAAATATATAAATATAGCTGTCAAATTCCAAAAGTAGGTCAAGGTGACCTACTTTTTGGTCGACACACTCCGTTGACTCAAGATGCATCAACTGTCAAAGTTTGATGATTGTAGGTCAATTAGTGACTGAAATATATAAATATAACTGTCAAATGCCAAAAGTAGGTCACAGTGACCTACTTTTTGGTCGATACACTCCGAAGACTCAAGATGCATCAACTGACAAAGTTTGATGATTGTAGGTCAAATAGTGTCTGAAATATAGTAATTTAGCTGTCAAATACCAAAAGTAGGTCATGGTGACCTACTTTTTGGTCGACACAAACCAAAGACTGAAGACGCATCAACTGACAAAGTTTGATGATCCTAGGTTTTACAGTGCCCAAAATATGCATCTCAAATTGAAAATGTGAAATTTGAATATCTGCAAAATTCAAAAAGTAGGTCACTGTGACCTACTTTTTTATAAATATGTTTCAAGGCCTCAAGATGCATCAACTTACAAGATTTGATGATTCTAAACCTCTCGGTATTTGAAATAACAACTTAAAATATATCTATAAATGATAAGCCATAAAATTCAGAAAGTAGGTCACGGTGACCTATTTTTCAGTTGACGCATTTCAAGGTCTCATGATCCACCAACTGACAAGTTTTGATAATCATAGGCTTCAAAGTGTCCAAGATATGCATCAAAATTAATTTTAAAATAAATACCTGAAAAATTCAAAAAGTAGGTCACAGTGACCTACTTTTGAGACAACTTAACACAAGGTCCTAAGATGCATCAACTGTCAAAATTTGATGATCCTAGTCCTTATAATGACTAAAATATCTAAGATTTAAGGAATTTAAAAATTTTTTTAATTTAGGTCAACTTTGAAGTGACCTCGAGACCACGCCCTTTGCCCCAGGGTAATGCCTTGAACAATTTTTAATCTACAACATATCCTCATCCTTATGTGTAAGTTTGGTGATAATCTGCCCTGTGGTTCTTGAGAAGAAGATTTTTTAGCAACCACTACTTTTGTTTGTATTTTCCTGATTATCTCCCCTTGTTAAAGGGTCACATCCCTCTATTTAGTATGTATGAAAGCCTTTGGGCCAATGATACCCTGTAACAAATTTGAAAAAAATTGGCCAAGGGGTTCTTGAGTTATAGCCCTTTTTCTAAAAAGTTTACGCACACCGCACAAATGGCCATAGCATTAGCTCTTTGAGCCTTTGGCTCAGAAGAGCTAAAAATGTGAAAGTCCTACCTAAAATAGTTCTGGATACTTAATATGTTATGCTTTCTTAAAATGTAGGTCAAACTCCGAGTTCAAAGTTTAAGGACATGATAAGAAATGTCTTGCCATATGAAATTTATATACAAAGCATGAAAGGTCTACCTTAAATAGTTCAGGACATACTGAATAGGTCATATTTTCATTAAAAGTAGGTCAAACTTCCGGGTCAAGATGTAGGTCAAACTTCCGGGTCAAGATCACACATCATTGGATCACATGAAAGGTCTTGTTGTAAAGAATGTATATACAAAATATGAAAGCCCTAGCTTGAATAGTTCAAGAGATATTTGAAAAAATATTTTCCATATATATCAGCACTTAAATCTTTGATCCCCATTGTGGCCCCACCCTACCCCTGGGGACCATGATTTGAATCAAGAATCTGCACTATACCAGGAAGCTTTCATATAAATTTGAACTTTTTCTGGCCCTTAGATACTTGAGAAGATTTTTAAATGATCCCATCCTATTACTTATTTTTGTGATTATCTCCCCTTTAAAGGGGGCCTGGCCCTACATTAGAACAAGTCGAAAATGTAAAAAGTTTACGAAATTAGATTGGACAAACAGACACCAGACAAAAATAGATCAAAGCTTTCAGCTCAGCTGAGCTAAACAAGAGGCCCATAGGCCTTAAATTTATACTGTCAATTTTTGTGTTGAAAATTTTTGTTGCAAAATTGTAATTTACTATTTCAATGACAGAAAAAATTAGGTTTATGAACTTCTGTTATTAATACAATGTATTTGTGTTAGAAAACCTATCGAATGAAATAAAATATTATTATTGTCTTCCTGTACAAAAATTGATTTCTATATAATTCTATACATTCAATAAAACCAAGATCTTTATTTTGATAAAATCTGAAACTTAATTTTGATTTTATCAATGACTGTGGTTCAAGTTACATACAAAACTATAGTAACAGAACATTTTTATAAAAAAAAAATTCAGACTGAGGGCTATTAACTTTAACGGTCATCTGAGTACCATAGCCCATACAATGACATGTCAGGGAGTCTCGTATTTGCATTTTTTAAGCCTCATTCTGAAGTCTTTTGTGCAGAACAATTCCCATTCAATTACAATAGAAGGAAAGATGGGGTTTTAAGCATTTAAATCAGCCCTTATTCAAACCCCCCTTTCACAAGGATTTATATCTGTAATTTTGATAGACAGCTGATGCATCCTCTCCTCTAAATAAATGTGTGTATTCTATCTTTCGTTGAACATCAGAGGAACAAAAGAAGATTTCTTAAGCATTATATACTCTATAAGTTTTAGATAAAAATATTTCCAGTATAAAATTGTGTAAATTTTCATTCCCTTATTCACAATTTCATTAATAATTAATGCACACAACATGCTTACAATTCATTTCTACAATCCTACAATGCACAATATTCAATATAATATGGCCAAATGACCAAGTTAGCCACCCCCCACTTCTCAACTGACCTGACCATTAAGGCCATGGATATCATCATAATCATTATGAACAAAATAGTAACATAAGATTAAAGGAGATTTATGCTGCAGAAGTAGAGAAAAAGATTTTCTAAGATTTAATGCATTTTCACTATATCTAGCCATAACATTGGCCCCATTCTAGGTGTGAACCCCTGACCCGGCTGGGGGCAATACATTTCACAATATAAGTACATGTAGATTAAGGCTTCATAATCATGCATTCAGTTTATCTTTCACTATGGTGGAAGTAAAGAAAAGGATTTTTTCTAAGATTTAATGCATTTTAAAACTGACTGTGGCAGTTGTAGCATGATATTTTATGTTAGAACATGCACTAAATCTGAATAACCTTATCCAACTTACCAATTCATTTCGAGGATCTCCTAGTACTTGCAGGTGGGCAATTTTTCCACCAGCAAAGTGCTGTGCTATGGCCATTCCACTCAGACAGTAACAGGTGTGGTAAAAATCACGAGCCCTGATGAAAAATACACAATGTGACTCATCTATTATAATAACTTGTAACTGACTGTGGGAAAATGTATTTCAAACCCAACCTGTCAATGGTAGGGATGGGGCAACTGAAACAAGAGGCCCATGGGCCACATTGCTAATATGAGTCACCTTGGCCCTGCTTTTATTCAGCTATTGTGATTTTAAAAAAAGAATTGCAACCTTTATTCCCATGATTATTTTTGACCCCATATTGTGGCTCCAACCTACTCCATAAGATCACAATATAACCATGATACAATGTCACAAGATTAAGGCATAGGTGCCCTCGGGTAATAACCCTACTAAGACCTGATAAAGTGTGATGTCTCCCTGCTAAACAGTCCATAATTGTATATTATGCCCCTGTCTTTGATATTAGGGACATGCCCACATTAACAAATTCAATTTTTAATTTTTCGCCCGAAATATAATACCGTATAGCGGTTTTTTTTCCATGGGTCGAAAATTTGGCGATTTGCTGGCTCAAAGATATGTTAATAATTTTAGCGGGATAAATTTTGGTGGACAAGAAGCGTTATATCTCTTGCAAATACCAAAGTCGCAACATGATGCATATATGGCGAGTGAAATTTTGGTGGAAAGCTATCTAATTGCTAAAATAATCCAAATCTAATTATCACCCCACTGAAACAAGATGTGTTTGTGAAACACAAATGCCCCCAATAATGGACAATTCCGAAGATGGCCAAGGTCACAAAGACAAATATCTTGGTACCAGTAGAAAGTGGGATCTTGTCACAAGAAATGTTCATGTGCAATATGAAAGCTCTAATATTTACCATCTAGAAGTTAGGACCAATGTCAATTTTTTAAAAAGTAGGTCAAATGTCAAGGTCAAAAGGTTTAGTACCAAGGGAAAGGTCTTGTCACAAGGAATACCCATGTGAAATATCAAAGCTCTATCACTTACTGTTCAAAAGTTATTAGCAAGGTTAAAGTTTTTAAAAAGTAGGTCAAACTCCAAGGTCGAAGTCACAGGGTAAACAAGAGGTACTGTGAACAATGCTCACTAAGAATACCCCCCGCTTACCCCAATCACCCAAAGGGTGTTGGTAATAGGTATAAACTACCTCTTTTCTGAGTGTAAAAAACAAATGGCATGACAAACCTTGGGTATTCTCGTTTGTAGGGAGAAATGGATTATCTAGGAACACAGGATCTCCATGCGATGAAAAAAGCCGTTAAAGAACTTAAATGGAAACCATATTGCTACTTCAATGTCCAGTGCGCGTGACCTTTGACCTTTTGACCCCAAAATCAATAGGGAACATCTTCATATGGGTAGTCCATATGTATGATATGGTGACTGTAGGTGGAAAGGATAACGCTTTAGAGCCCGGAAACCATATTGCTACTTCAATGTCCAGTGCGCTTGACCTTTGACCTTTTGACCCCAAAATCAATAGGGAACATCTTCATCCCATGGGTAGTCCATATGTATGTTATGGTGATTGTAGGTGGAAAGGATAATGCTTTAGAGCCCGGAAACCATATTGCTACTTCGATGTCCAGTGCACTTGACCTTTGACCTTTTGACCCCAAAATCGATAGGGAACATCTTCATCCCATGGGTAGTCCATATATATATGATATGGTGACGGTAGGTGGAAAGGATAATGCTTTAGAGCCCGGAAACCATTGCGTCTACAGACAGACGGACGGACAGCCTGATTCCAGTATACCCCCCCACGGGGGGTATAAAAATGTTGATACCCACAGAAAGGTCTTTTCATAAGGAATACTCATGTGAAATATCAAAGCTCTATCACTTACTGTTCAAAAGTTATTAGCAAGGTTAAAGTTTCAGACAGAATTACAGACAGGACAAAAACAATATGCCCCCCAATCTTCGATCTCGGGGGCATAAAAACCTGCTATACAGTAACCAAATAAAACAGTTTTCATCAACAAAGAGAAAATGAAAGAAAACATGAAATAATCATAACATCTACATGCAAGAGATTGAGGAGTTGCGTGACCTACTTTCCTGGTTTGTCAATCAGTCCTCCCCCAGCATGCTGACAACAGAGGAGAAGATATTCCTGTAAAGCATCCTGGTCAAACATCCATTTCTCAGAGCTGAGGCAGTCATTGTGGTCTACAAATTAATATGTTCCAATTGATAATACACAAGCACTGTACATGCAAAAAGAAATACAGTAAAACATGGTTATAGTGAACCTCCAGGGCCAGCGAAAACTAAACTTCATTATACAGTGAAACACGGTTATAGTGAACCTCAGGGCCAGCAAATACTAAAATTCATTATACAGTAAAACACGGTTATAGCGAACCTCCAGGGTCAGCAAAAACCAACCTTCATTATACAGTAAAACACAGTTATAGTGAACCTCAGAGTCAGCGAAAACCAAACTTCATTATACAGTAAAACACAGTTATAGTGAACCTCCAGGGCCAGCAAAAACCAAACTTCATTATACAGTAAAACACGGTTATAATGAACCTCCAGGGCCAGCGAAAACTAAACTTCATTATACAGTAAAACACAGTTATAGTGAACCTCCAGGGCCAGCTAAAACCAAACTTCATTATACAGCAAAACATGCTCATAGTGAATATCCAGGGCCAGCGAAAACCAAACTTCATTTTACAGTAAAACACGGTTATAGTGAACCTCAGGGCCAGCGAAAACCAAACTTTATTATACAGTAAAACACGGTTATAGTGAATATCCAGGGCCAGCGAAAACCAAACTTCATTATACAGTAAAACATAGTTATAGTGAACCTCCAGGGCCAGCGAAAACCAAACTTCATTATACAGCAAAACATGCTCATAGTGAATATCCAGGGCCAGCGAAAACCAAACTTCATTATACAGTGAAACATGGTTATAGTGAACCTACAGGGACGGCGAAAAACAGTTCATTATAACCAAACTTCAATATACAGTAAAACACGGTTATAGTGAACCTTTGGGGTTGGTGAAAAACAGTTTTTTATAACCAAACTTCATTATACAGTAAAACACGTTCATAATGAACCTACAGGGACGGCAAAAAACAGTTCATTATAACCAAACTTCAATATACAGTAAAACACGGTTAAAGTGAACCTTCAGGGTTGGCGAAAAACAGTTTTTTATAACCAAATTTCATTATACAGTAAAACACGGTTAAAGTGAACCTCCAGGACCAGCGAAAAACACTGTTATCATCAAACTTCGTTATATTCAAGAAAATTTTGCTTATTTTCCTCGCATAGGGGAATAAATATCATCGCAATAAGTGTGAATTCATTATAAGCATGTTCATTATAAGCATGTTTTACTGTACTGTGTTCAAATCATCTGAAATTCATTGTGTGTATAGTTCATTTTATCTTCTAAAAGAGACGTGTTAAATTATTAGCTTTGATGCTGAATGTGTTCTAGCAGAATTCAAACAGTAATAAAAAATTATGCAGTTAAAGAAAAGAAATTGTATGTAATCATCTTTCATTGCCATTAAGTTTGTTTTGAAGGAACCAGCAAAATATACACAGATATTTACTTCTAATGTTCACTTTTCAGGAACATTTAGACTATTCGTAGTTTGGAGGTATAAAAACAATGAAACATGAGGTGATATGAATAATGGGCACAGCCTACAGTGTATTATGCAAAAATGAATTCATACCCTATACTTCCATCATTTTATAATATCTTCCATTTCATGCAAACAACTAGACATTTCTTCCTTCTATCTACTTGACAAATAGGTCGTCATGTGAAGTTGAAAGGACAAATCTTTTTTTATCAAGAAATAAAATACAATACTATGATATACATGTACTTTATAGCATAGGTTTTATCAATGACAAAACATTGGTTAATGAAAATACTTGAAAAGGAAATTCTGACCCTGAGCTAGTATCATGTGGATAATTGGCAGGGCTCCCCCCTGCCAGAAGGAATAACAGCCGTCTACAAGTTTATTGGTCCGCCCCTGGAAGCCACCCTCGTATCTCATCTGTCGGTTTACTGTCCACTGCTGCAAAGCAAATTAAAACGATCCATGTACATGAATATTCATGTTTTGGAAATTGAACTTGCATGATTTGAAAACTTAAGTTTTCCAAGGTGTGTTGACTGCAATCACATCATCTAATAATCATGGTTTACCTTAAAACATGCTAATTTTTTTTAAAAACTGTTAAAGTTTCAGACAGAATTACAGAATGACAGACAGGACAAAAACAATATGCTCCCCGATCTTCGATCTCGGGGGCATAAAAAGATATTATTGTGAAACTTTGTAACCCCCCTCCCCCAACCCCCAATTATGCTTTTAAATAACAAAAGAAAATTAACATTTTTATTCTACCAAATTAACATTGTTAAGCTTTTTCTCTGACAACTCTACAGTATAGAACAGAAATCTCACCATTAGTTTTTCTATATTGCACAGCTTCCCGTGTCCCAGTATAACCAGGGCTGCTAGTCCACAGAATGAGTACCCTCCATGAGCCTCGAGTCCTGGGTAACCCCCAAATCCACCCTCGTATGTCTGGCAGCTGTTTAAAAAATTAGTGCAGTACTTTTTACATATTAATCATCACCTAAGGACTTTCATGTGAATTCATCTAATCAGAAATTCCCGATCAAATTGTGATGATTTATAAAGGACCGTTACAATTTTTGTGGAAAGTAAATTCACTGTGACAAAGCTTGTATGAGAAAAATCTTGCAAAATTGACCTTGTGATCCACTCGGGGGTTCCATCAAACATCTGGGGAGTGATGATGTTAGTCAGTCTGGCTACACTGGCAGCACAGTAAGCTCCCCTTAATAAATCAAAGCACAATGTTACAGAAATCAGAGCTCATTTCAACAAATATAATCTGTATGTAGGGCAAACTCTCTCATCAATATTTTCATCCTTCCAGGACTTTTAGTGACTAATCCAAAAAATATTTGTTACCTAGATCCTCCCATGCACTGACAAATTTGGGTCTACAGACCGACAAATCTGGGTCTACAGACCGACAGATCTGGGTCTACAGACCAACAGATCTGGATCTACAGACCGACAAATACGGGTCTATAGACCAACAGATCTGGGTCTACAGACTGACAAATTTGGATCTACAGACCGACAGGTGCAAAACAATATGACCCCTCTTTTTCAAAGGAGGGCATAAAAATTGCATTCCATATGGAAAATTGATTCATTTTACTTATAAACAAAAGGTACTGTGAGCAATGCTCACTAAGAATACCCCCCGCTTACCCCAATCACCCAAAGGGTGTTGTTAATAGGTATAAATTACCTCATTCCTGAGTGTAAAAATAAAGTATGCCTTTGTAGAAGAAAATGGAAAATATAGTCCGAACACAAATCCATGGCATAAACCTATAATTTTGACCTTGAGATCAAAGGTCAAGGTCATAAAGAGGTCATGAATGTACATGACACATCGTCTCATGGTGATACACCCATGTCTTATGGTATGACTATGTCAAAACCCTATAATCAATTTTGACCTTGAGGTCAAAGTTCAAGGTCATATAGAGGTCATGAAGGTACCCAGCACATTGTCTCATGGTGATACACTCATGTGTCAAATATGGTATGCCTATGTCAAAGAACAAAGAAGTCATGGCCCTGACACGAATCCATTATAAAAACCTTTAATTTTGACCTTGAGGTCAAGGTCATATGGAGGTCATGAAGGTACACGACACATTGTCTCACAGTGATACACTCATCAGGGGTTGAAATTAACTTTTTCTACCACAGGCTAATTTTAGCCTGTGGGTAAAAAATCCACAGGCTAAAATGAAAACCTACTAGCTAAAATAAAAATAATGAAGCAGTGCTCTTTTTTCATGCTTTTTTAAAATCAATTATTTTCCCCATCATTACTGAGCTTAGTGGGTCAACAGACATCGTTTGGACAAGACACTAAGTTACGTAGGTCAAATGGTGCAATGTTTAGGTCTCTTGACAATCGCACCTCTAATCCACAACCTGTTTACCGCAGACCTGTCTAAATCCAAAGTCTTCCAATTTCACGCCACATCAGGGGTGTCACTAGTGATTTTTCAAAGCGAATCCCGGACTCATGGTTTATAAGCAGCACGATCATGAGTCCCATGAACTTTTTTGATAATCATCTATGCGGTGAGCAGTGCACTCGTTTCATCACTACAAGTTGTAGTACAACCCGAGAATGAATTACTGTGAATTTACAGTAAGTGTGAACGACTCAGCTTCTCAAGATCATTCGAGGTCTCGGATAGTTGGTTTCATAACAAATCTGTCAATGTTGACGCATCAAGGAAAGAATAATCACTGCGATTGGACCAATATTTAAAGGGGCGGGAATAAAAATAATTTTAGATGGTCACACGTGTCTTTACACTGGCGTGTCATTACATAATCTTTTAGCACGATGGAAGAGACTGCGAAAAGGGAAAACCAATACCAACTAAAAAACAATGACGTTGATTTTAAAATTACATGCCGAGAGTTTATTTTATGGTAAAATCAGTAAGAAATTAGGCGTCGCAAAAGCCACGTTATAAAATTGTCAATCATGGGAACTCTTGCACCGAAAATGTCGCCAACGAAGCTCACACCGGCAATGCTCACACCGGATGTACTTTTGTTAATCGAGTATGAAATTAAAAAGAAATCAAGTGTATATTAATAGAGAAATCAGACAAAATTTATTAAGAAGAAATATTTGTACCCCTGACAATGTACCAAAGGTGTCTTTAATTTGTAGAACTGCGAGAAATTTTTAGGGAAATGACTTTCAAGAAACTGCAAAGAAAATCCAAGAGAAGCATATTTCGTCTGAACACAGGGACTCGTCACGAAATATTTGTCTTTTTAAAATTTGACATCGTCTATTCTATATTTACAAATAAATGTAAATATAGAATAGAGAGGGTCAATTCGTGACGAGCCCCTGTGGTCTGAACACGAACGAAGTGTTGAAAATTTCTTTGCTACTGATTTTATTGCAATTTAGGCCGAGTCAGTTATATATATATATATAGATAGATAGATAGATAGATATATATATATAGAGAGAGAGAGAGAAAGAAAGAGAAATTCTAAACGCTTTATTGAAATATTTCGACCGGGTTACCGGTTTTCTTCAGTCGTGTTTTCGTGAAGAAGACCGGTAACACGGTCGAAATATTTCAACAAAGTGTTTAGAGTTTTTTCTGTATTTTACTTCCAAAAAAGAGACTTTATATATATATATATATATATATATTGACGAAGCGAGTGTCGCGTTCGTACAACGGGTAATCGCAATCATGGACATACCATAGGAACTTGAAATTTTATCAATAAAGTTAATAAAATGTACTTGATTGACCATAGCTCAAGGCTTGGTCAATCAAGTACATTTTATTAACTTTATTGATAAAATTTCAAACTCCTATGGACATACAGTTAGGGGTGGACCAGTGATATAGGTTCAAAGGTACGCCAGTATCGCAACATTAACAATCGACCTTTGCTGTTGTTTATTATGACGTTATAGAATGCTAACGAAATGCTGAATTTCTTTAATAATGTGTTACATGTACAGGAGAGGGGTGGTTTGGGGAATTTAGTATTTGCTAGAATTCACAGAACTTGCCGTTGTTCATTCAATTAACAGTATCTAGCGATGGTTACTTCCGAATTTCTTACGAAAATGTGGGTATATATAACAGTAAAAGACATCAAAGCATGCCATGTGTTGAAAATAAATGTTTTCTCGAAGCAGAATATCTATTGATCTTATTACTTAATCTGACAAATTATTTTAGGGGCGAGATCAAATGTTCAATGTTAGAGAAAACTGAGTTCACATAGTTCTCACCAAGACGCCACCCCCCCCCCCCCCCCCCCCCCCCCAATACAAAACTAAATATGAAGTATGTTGAAACTAATCGATTAACAAGTAAAACAAATGAAAGTGTACATTGAAACTATTAAACGTTTATTAAAATGTATTATTATGTGGTTTTAAAGTCAGTTGTCTTTTTTTCCCACTAACGTGTAATCGATGTCGGATGACAGAAACTTACGAGTTTTTACCCCCTCTTCCCCCTAACTATTTGAATTTAGAAATTTTTCCGACATGATCTTTTCCAATGCTTTGCAAGATTTCGAAAATATCCTCTGAGAGATTTATTTTAAAATAACGATATGGAAATTGCGAATGTGAAAGAGACAACAAAACAAAAGCATTGTTCTTAAACGGATAAAATCGCCTATAGAAACATGTACTGACATTTCTGATCACTTAGAACTGACAAGTATCTACAGGAATTTAAGGGAGTAACCTTTCAATTTTTATTGGGATATAGAGGCAACTGCGGATCCTGCCTTTTCCCGCAGCATTTTCGATCCCGTCTTTTTCTTTTCTTTTCAATATTCAGCACTATTTGAATTCTGGGATATTGCTATCCTGCCTTTTCTTTACATATCGGAGCTCGCCTTTTTCACCCTGTATTCCCCCTCCCATACCTATTGATACTGCGATGGATTATAAGTATAACACGGTTATTCCTGTTTAAAAGATAAAATTTATAAGGTATATCTTCTAAAGTTTACGAGATATCTTGTATCTTTTATAAGACATCTTATATTTTTTTCTTTATAAGATATCCCATCACTCTTATACATGCAGATATCTAGTATATATAAGATAAACTTTACAAGACATTTTATTAACGTAATCTCAAATCTCCGTTGTCAAATCAAAACCGATATTGAATCTCACGCTATGTACGGTGCAATTTACACTGAAATCGAATATTGAAACTTACACTTGTTAGGCACGAGATAATATAATGCCAAATACTTGGGACCGCCTACCTATAATTTAACCGACCTATCAAAAGCGCTCTTTAAAATCACTCGGGGACTTTCCAAATGAACTATCTGAAGCACGTCATGTACTTGCCGATATGTCTCGTTCACACTTACTGTAAATCCACAGTAATGTAGATAGGACATTCTGATAAAATTGACTAAAAACCTCATACTTGGAATTCAATTTCATCTCCCCTATAAGTGAACAGGACTCGTAGCAGATGTCTATATTTTTCATCATAACGCGATGTCCGACCTCTAAAGCATTTGTTTGATGCCGAGTTTCTCAAAAAATCATAAGAGAAAAATCTGGATAGAAACGGTTGTTGAAATCGGTCGTTTATGTAAGCGTTTGTATGATTCTGAGTGCAAGTTAAAGAAAAGCGAATAGCGCATCACCGTATAAAACGGATACGATACGATCATGGTTTGTAGATCACCACTCGCTAAGATTTTCGAGTGCCCACTATTTTTACTCGCTATTTTCTAAATGTAATCCTGTTAATTTTTCACTCTGTTGAACATGATGGTATAACAAGTGGTAGATTTTCATTTCTGATCTACCCGCGCTTCTTAAAGTTTGTCGAAATTCATACCTTCAAATACACGGCCCTGCATGTTGACAGCTTGGGTATAATTGATTCAGAGGGCCGACTAAACAAGAACACCGCCAGACTGCATTTTAAAACGAAAGTGTTAGGGGCGATAATTCCCAGAATAATTGTGGTCGTTTAATACAGGTACAATATATAGAGTAACGTCTTAGGGGAAACTTTTTATGGTCATATACGACGGTGAGTCACTTAATACAGTGAGTCACTATGGCAGTTTTGACTGTATACATGTATATTCCCAAACTTTGTTCCCCTTACTGTGAACCAATCCTACCCCTGGTGGCCATGATTTGAACACAATGGAATATATACTACTTGAAGATGCTTGCATATTGATATGACTAATCATGGCCCTGCTGTTCTTAAAAGATTTTTCCTGTATATCTCCATGTAATAATAATCCCTTATTGAAGCCCCATCCTACCCTGAGGGCCATGATTTGGACAATCTTGAATCTTCATTATGTCAGGAAGCTTCCACACAAGTTTCATCTTTTCTGACCTATTGGTTCATGAAGAAGATCTTTAAATTACCTCACCCTATTTTTTCCTGGGGGGGGTGGGGGGGAGGTTATTTCCCCTTTGAACAAACTTGAATCCCTTCAACCATGAATACTCTGTACAAAGTTTGTTAAGAATTGTCCCAATGGTAATGTAGAAGATGATGAAATTGTGAAAATTTTACAACGCCGCTGACATTGACAAAAACGGACAAATTTTTATCAGAAAAGCTCACTTGAACCTTAGTCTCAGGCTAAAAACAATAAATTTGTCTATTTTACGCTACAAATGTATAGCCCACCTAGAGTTATCTTACCTTATGTCTACCTCTCCACCTTCGTGCATTTTGAAGGAACCATCCTTTGTCCTCATTCTCATTAGAAATGACTGAAGCTTTTCCCTAAATGAAAAATAAGTAATTTATAGGCCTCTGCATATATGTACAGTGTATATCAATCTGAAATACAGAGGAAATACCTTCCAGCTAAAAAAGGTAGTTCAATTTTGTACTGCTTCTCTCCAACTCACTACCCACCTTTCTATGACCCTGAAAGCATCCTCTGTACCCAGAATACATAACGCGTTCACTGCAGCATAGGTCGGGGCTAAATGTGCCTGTTGTCCGGGACCACCTACGGAAAAACAAGAAAATGAACTCCAGTGAATATCTCAGGATAAAATGTTACATCTGTATCGCCAAATCTATTATTCAATAACATTAAATTCAAACTGAATCAATGCATGTTCATTGCCAGTGTTTCATGTTAAATGGACAGACACTGGGATTCTGATCCCAAAAATGTTACCCTTTGCCCTTTGTGTGCCCCTTCGCCCCTTTTCGTACACCGTACAATCAGTTTAAATACTAAATTTCTGGCTTTATACAGATTGAAAGTTAAAAGAACTTAAGATTTTATCAGCCCCCCCCCCCCCCCCCCCCCCCCCCCGGATCTAATTATCAACAATGATAAGGAGATTAGCAAGATGAAGTCTCTATGAGGTCATATACAATTCAGGATTTCTTTTGTTTATATTTGTGTGTGTGTGTGTGTGGGTTCTTTGTTTATATTTGTGTGTGTGCGCGGGGGGGGGGGGGGGGGGGGTCACAGTATAGTATTATCACAGTACTTGTATAGCTCTGTAGCATAGTGATACTCTAACTACATAACTGTTACTGTGTATAAAGAACATCAAGGTACTCACAAAGAAACCTCATACAACACCAGTCAATGCGACAGTATTTTGGACCACACAGTCCTGTGTACACAATCAATGAACACACAGGACCAAACCAAATTTTTTCAGACCGAAAAACCTAATGTAAAAAAAGTGAAACACGTGAAAATGCAGAACCAAGGAAATCTTATTTATTATACAAGTAATACTATTGATATTTTATCTTGAGTACTATTAGGCCTAACAGCTTTTCTTTTACCAGGGATCGCTCCCGCATAATACTTTAGACGGTCCATGTGGTTTTAATCACATTCATTTACGTATTTGGATTTGTGCACTATTTTTTACTTATAACAAACATTTAAATGACTCTCCATCAAATTAGTAAAGATCAAAACTGGACACTGAGACATCGGGCATCCGGTCCAGTGTAAAAAATGACGCATCGGACCTGAGGCACTGCACATCGGTCAGGTCCGATGTCTTTCGCATAGACTGCAACACATGGATGGACATTTACCATAGATTCCCTAAAATAATGGTTGGCATGGAGAGATCTTCAAAGTTTGAAAATTGAAAGACAGCGGGATTATCCCCTGTAGTTCAATTCAATATCAGACATGCCATTGTTGATGTGACAACAAATAATTTATATTACATACACTGTGTAATACTTGCAGTTGTATCATACATGTGTAATACATGACTATATGTCAATTTCCTCCTACCTCCAAAGCCCCCATCTGGACACTGACATTTTGCTAAGAACTGGGAAATCCTACAACATAAAACTTCATTCAGAACAACATTTATACAAATATTAATATGTAATATTTTAATGTATTCAATCTCTAGAAAAATTGCTGGAGAAGTTTGTGAAATCATTAAACATCAATGCTGAACTCAATAGGCATATAAATTCTATACTTGGGATTTAAT